>NW_022589704.1:65124290-65322230 GCF_004348235.1 Phoca vitulina | reverse complement strand
AGAAAGAAAGAGAAAGAAAAAGAAAGAAAGAAAGAAAGAAAGAAAGAAAGAAAGAAAGAAAGAAAGAAAAAGAAAGAAAGAAAGAAAGAAAGAAAGGAAAGAAAGAAAGAAAGAAAGAAAGAAAGAAAGAAAGAAAGAAAGAAAGAAAGAAAGAAAGGAAGGAAAAAAAAAGAAAGCCAAAGAAAACTTTACTTTTTTGGACCTAGGAAATGCGAGACCTTTTTGGGGACTCTGAAGTAGAATTATAAAACTTTTGACTTCTAACAAATACACAAAAAATAGCATAATCTTTTTGATGCTTACAAATTTAAATTAAGCCATCTGTACTTCCCTGTTTGCTAACATTTTCTTCCAGCCACATGCTCTCAAAACAGTATTCTGTGTCCTAGGGTGACTTAATATTGTTTAGGACTGTTTCCACTTGACTATGTGGATGGGGAAAACTCATCCAAGGACATTCATAACTTTTCTTTGGTCTTCCTTCCCACTTCTTACTGCAGAAATCTGAATGGGGGAGCATCTTAATCTCACAATTTAGCTTCTCCTGCATGATCTCATGTCTGTTGCCATGGAAATAATTGTAGTATTGCAATTTTAGTCCTACAACCAGAGCACACTCCAGTGGGATCAGATTGGCAGACACAATCTGTAGGATGAATTCTCTCTCTTTCAACAAGTGTCTGCTATACTTTGGGACATTTTTTCCCCCTTACCTTTCCTTTCTTTGTATTTCCTCTGTGTTGAAGTCTACATCCCATCTCTCTTCAATGACTTTGTCCAAGATTCTTCAGGGCCACCACGGCCTAAAAGCATAAATATGAGAAAATCCACATAAATTATTTATATTGATTTCATATCACCTAAGGAAAATTTTTCAAATAGTTTCCTATAACTAATAAACTTAAGTTTTACCAACATTTTAAAAAATCTATCAACAGTTTTCAGTCTTTAGGATCTTTCCTATAATTCTTCTAAAATCTCTGTAAGTCACCTGAAGATTGGAAAGTCACTTCAACCAAATAATGAACGGTTATATTAGGTTACTACATGACTTTTTAAGCTGGAGACTGTCTAACTTTTAAACAGATCCAGAGTCCTATAATCCCTGCAGTAGCAGGTGATTGTTGTATATTTGACTTTTTAAAAATCTAGAATAGGGGCACCTGGGTGGCTTAGTCATTAAGCGTCTGCCTTCGGCTCAGGTCATGGTCCCAGGGTCTTGGGATCGAGCCCCACATCGGGCTCCCTGCTTGGTGGGAAGCCTGCTTCTCCCTCTCCCACTCCCCCTGCTTGTGTTCCTTCTCTCTCTGTGTCTCTCTCTGTGAAATAAATAAATAAAATCTTTAAAAAAATAAAAATAATAAAAATCTTGAATAAGTAACTTTAGAAAGGATGGTGAATCAAATAGTTATTAACTCCTTGCCTCTATTTTCCCATGGATAATGGCCATTGTCCATTTATTCTCTCTTTTCTGCCAAACTAAAAGAAATATTCCTTTAGAGTGACAAAGGAAAGCTTACTTTTTTATTGTTAATTTTATTTGCCAAAGCAACATCATAAAGTGGTACCAATGTATCTGAATTGGTCCTATTTGAAACCTAGCAGCTAGGATGGCCTTCACTGTCATAAAATAATTGTTAAATCTAAAGACAGAGGTGGTTCTAGGTAAAATTAAGTAATCCTATTGCTTTGGGAAGCACTTTGGTTCCCTTCCCCTTCTAAACTCTTTCTAAATTCTTCCTCCCCAAAAGAAACTATAACCTCTCCAGTCCTCTGACTAGTCAGGTTTTCTGATTCTAACTGCTCATCTGAGGCACTAAGTCCTCTCTAGGTATGTTCCTTAATTCCAGACCTTTCCCTTTCCCCATGAAATCTGTCGTCCCTTTACCATCGGCCCTGTGTTTTCTTGTGAAATAAGCGGCTAATGGGTACACCTTTAAAAAATATAAGTCAGATCTTGTCACTCCATTACTTAAGGCCTGTGGTGGCTTCCATCTCATGTAATGGCCGAAGTCCTCCCAGGTGCTACACAATCTAGCCCCCATTCCCCTCTGCCCTAATTGTGCACTATGCCCAGCCCAAGACCTTGGCACACATCATTTTTTTGTCCTGGAATTCTTTTCCCCCAGATATCAAAATTGCTGGCCCCATTACCTTCTCCATATCTTCATGATATCCTTCCTTGCTGTGACATTAGCTCTCCAATCAATTAAAAATGGAATATTTTCTATCAGCCAAACTTGTAGTCACTATACCACTTAACTGCTTATTTTTCTCCATAACACTGATCTCCATATGACATATTATATATTTAATTTATCTGTTTATTATTATTTATCTATTTGACTTTTTATTATTATTTACTTATTTGACTTATCTGTAGCTAGTAAATAAGCACCACTGGAGAAAGGAATTTTTTTCCTGTGCTCTAATTTATCATTTAATGATAAGATAGTCACTAGTTCCTGATAGAAGCATCTATTGAAATGTTTACTAGGGGCGCCTGGGTGGCTCAGGTGGTTGGGCGTCTGCCTTCGGCTCAGGTCATGATCCCGGGGTCCTGGGATCGAGCCCCACATTGGGCTCCTGGCTCAGTGGGGAGCCTGCTTCTCCTTATCCCTCTGCTCTCCCCCTGCTCATGCTCTCTCTCTCTCTTTGTATCTCTGTGTCTCAAATGAATAAATAAAAAATCTATAAAAAATAAAAAAATGAAATGTTTACTAAATAAATAATAAATAACCTCTAAACCTCTAAAGGGCAAAAAACAAACAAATCTCATTTCTATAGAATGGCATAAATGACTAAATGAGGACCCTCAGATTCACTTTCTCAATAATTTGAACTGAGGTGTACGGAAAGAATGAGTCAACTAGTGTTCAGAGTTGAAACTTGTGAGATACAATGAAGTAGAGGCAGATCTGTCCAAAGCCAAAGCCATGCACCCACTGGGGATATAAGGAATCAGAAAACAAAGAACAGAGAGAGTCAGTCAGCAGAAAGACTTGGAACAAGTATATCCCAAGGAAATGTAGCTACTGCAACAGGAGACTGTGAGGTCAATGAGAGGCCCAAGGAGGGTAGACAGTCCCAAGGTCGCTACGTTTTCACGAAAGTCACTCTAGTTAGACTTGTTCTGTGTTACCAAAAGGCATAGATAGGCCTGCCATGCTGAGATATAATGGCTTCAGATGTTACCTTTCCTTGGTAGCATATATCATGCAATGGCTTTTGTAAAACCAGTTTGTTCCTCCAGCTGATATTTTCTAGCAAAGGCATTTTGGGTATTGTGCTGAGTAACTGGAGAAGAGAATGTTTTGATTTCTTAGTCTGTGAGCCCTTCTGCGTCACCTATCTGAACCATTCTTTGTCATTCTTCTAGAGCCAGTCCAAGTTGGGCTTTAAATTACAATGTAATCTAAAAATTGCTCCTCTAATTTTATAAACAAGATTAATAAGAGAAAAGGGGATGGGGAATGTAAAACGTAACAGTGCAAAGGACTGATTCTGAATGTGAAGGGGACACCGGCCAAGTGTTAGAGCAGCTTCAGCGGGGAAAGCATGGGGCTAGAATGACCTGGACCTTAGTAGCAGCTTCCCCCTTTGGCTTGGCTATGCATCCCTACTTCACCACAGTTCATGCTACTTACTACCAGCTATCTCCTTGGTTGTGAGAACATTTATTATTGTGCTTATGCTCTCAGAGTGATGTGGGCTGGCAGGGTTTGAGGATCCAGAGGGGTCCCGCAGGACCAGCCAAGAGGGTCCTTGGCTTTGCACAGGATAGAAGAGAGGAAGAGAGAGCAGAGTTTACAGAGAGAGAGAGTGCACATACAGGCAGAGCTTCCGGGAGGCTTGGAAGGGAAAAAAGAGTGAGTCTCATCTTTGCTTGGGGCCTGGGGTTTTTATTGAGGATGGTGGTCTGGTGCACATGTCTTCTCAGGCATCCAGGAACAAAAACAAGTGTTTAGGTGTCCTCCATGAGTCACTTATGCTCTGGAGGCAGAGGTCCTGGTGAGTCAGTGGTCTTGGAGAACCCTGCCCGGTCACTCCTTAGATGTTATCTACTGCGCTGGAAGACTCCAAAGAAGTCATTAACTCTGACCTTCACAAGGAGTATGTGCATTATCTGTTCTATAAGGCATGTGTAATGTGGAGACGTAGGTCCTAATAAGAATAGAAGCGGGAAAAGGAGCAAAAAAAAAAAAAAAAAAAAAGCAGTTTTTCATGGTTTCCCTTTAATTTTCCTGTCTCAGTAGGGTAGAGGAGTATTTCCTGATACCTTTGTTACAAATAACAGTAGACAAGAAAGAAGACTGAGATGACTTCATGATTTTATTACATCTGACCCTCTTTACTCATTGAGGCTACCTGTCACTGGAGGAACTGCTGATCATCTTAACAGTTACTCTGTAGCTATGAAGAAATTATTATTCTCAGAGGTTTAATGACTCACCTAAATTGACATTAACAAATTTTTTAAATACATCAGGCTACCTCTGACTGGCTTTCACTGACCATGTTGATGCAGAGAGTGAGGAGTCTCAAATTCATATTTTATCCAGTAAAAGATTTAGGGACTGTGGTTTACGCTGCATAAAATCTATTCAGCCAACCTCCTGGGCATAGGACTCAAGTATTCCCTGCAGCTCTGCTGAATTGACTAGAAACATGATAAGGCATCTAAATTCTGCAGGTATAGCCAGCCATTCCTAGCAACCAATTTGATTTTTGACGGACAAAGAGCCCCGGGAAAGTAGATGCCTTTGTACCCGAGAAAAAAGAAATCTCAAGCAAGACAGACATGCCTTAATCAGTATGCTCTGGGTATGACAGCATGCAAGTGAGTGATCTGTTTTGTTCTGAACTCTAGCTCTGTCAATGACAGTACACGATTTACTAGAACAAATCAAATAAGTGTGGTGGACTCCTGTTTTGACGTTTCAACACAGTGAACCGTATTTCCTTATGCCGTGCTCTGATTCCACCTTCTTAATTTGGGCTTTTTCTTATAAAATGCCGTTGTCAGAAATGAGAATGCAAATAACAATGAATCAGGGTAGAATTGTTTCCAACACTCTCAAACATTGCGGGGAGAATAATTTCTGCACAGAGATGATAACGTGGTAAATGCAGTTCAAAAAATTACAGCCTCAGAAAACGATTTGGAGACTTGGACTATGCCGTGGTCAGACGTTTCAGGGCTCTGTTGTTCCTGGTCCTGTTACAGGTACATGTCACCGCGCTGCAGCTATGAGTGGAATTTTAAAGGGGAAGTTTGAAGAAATTGACGGCTCCTCACCCCGCTCCTCCGGGAGGGAATCAGATGATGAAGTTTTTAGCTGTGACGGCGCTGAGAGTGTTGATAGTGTCAATCCGTCCACTTGTAATGCTTTCACTGGTGAGTATCTGAAGCTGTATTTCAGGCTGTACTCTATCTAAACTGTGTTGGATGGTCGATTCCCAGAGTTTCTCTCTTTATCCACTGTCTTATATCTGCTCCAAGTTTTTCATCATATCAGACTTATTTGTAAAACGTGCTATCATTTTGGTTCATTAAATCTCAGTAGCATTCTTCTGTTCATCTCTATGGGGTGAGCCTGAGAGGCAGGAATGAGTCCAGCTGAAGGTAAGCCATTGAAAAGGATTTCCTCTGGGCCTTTAGCCTTCTAAAATCCATCTTTTTGAAATCTGATCAGTTGAGCTTTTTTGAACTTCTAATAATACTGGTCAATGAGCTATGGAATTTGCAGCGCTCGGTCCAGCACATTTATTTCCTAGGTGACAAAATGGTGTTTGTTTTTAGAAGACTGCTGCTCTGAACTCAAAGCCTTGAAAGCCCTCAGCTTCTGTCGCTTGAACCCTGGCAAACCTCAGACTTGAGGCCAGGTTCATGCCCTGTAGTAAGTGCCACTTTCTGCACGTATATAGCTTTCCTAAGCAGTTAATGTGAACAACATCATTTGCCTTTGTGTGGTATGTTCTAACTTAAAATTCTAGCCGCTCCAAACTGCCTTCCTTGTAACTGATGTACATGTAACTGATTTTGGAATAGGTGAATCTTTTCCAACATCTCTGTGTCCATTCAATCCCAGTCATTAGGGAAAGAAGGATCCCTAAAATAGCTTTAGAAGTTAATCATCCAAAACAGAACTAAACAAGGTCACATAAAGTCCCAGAGGATGATGGATATCAACTTCCTTTTAAAGCTCCTTTCCAGAAGTAAAGGTATAAATTATCCAACACAAAAGAGAGGTCTTGTGGGTTTTTCTTTCCATAATAGTTTTTTCTATATTATTTTTCTGAGGCATTTGTGTTTGGGGATTTTTACCAAACTTACCAAAACAACCTTTTCAAATTCACACTGATGTTCATGCAATGTGGCTCTACAACCCCTGAAATTCCATTTTTAATACTCTTTCCTCCACTCCCAAGAATTTGAAAGTTTGATATTCATGAATTCTCCCTCATCTCTGTGAGAAGCATTTAGAATAAAAATAGGTATAATTTTATAAGACCGTTTAGACTTTGTATCATTTATCTCTTGACTAAAGTTGAACTTACTTTTATGAACTTGTGGGAAGTATAAAAAGTAAGGAGGAGATAAAGGAAAACTTACAAGAAGGGAGAAAGCAGCAGCTGTTTCGAGAATGGGATTCTCTAGTTACCTAGGAAGGTTATTGTCAGTCAGTAGTTTTGGGGGGTAGGTTTGTTTAAGATTTATCCGTAGCCTTTCACCTCTTCTAAGCGACTGTCGCCCTGTGGAGGGCACACACCTTGCTTTTACCCGCAGTGCTGAAGAATACTGAGCAATGAATAATGCTTAGACTTCTTTATTGAGTGATTGGATTAAATTTAGATAATTCTTTTCTTCTTTTTTATAATAATTATCTTCTTTGACAATAAACATTGTACATATTTAAGATGTACAATATGATGTTGTGATACATGTATGCATTGTGAAATGATCAGCACAATCAAGCTAATTAATATTCCGTCACCTCACGTAGTTAGTTTTCATTGTTGATGGTGGTGAGAACACTTGAGATCTACTGTCTTAGCAAATTTCAAGTAGGCAATACATTATTTTTATAATTTCAGACAGTTTTTAAAAGCCAGAGAGAATGAATCTACTGGCTGTCTTTATCCTTAGTGTATATTTAAATACAAGACCCTCAAGGATGCTATCGAATACCTTGCCTGTGTACCTTGGAGAGTTCTCCTTCACCAAGCCCTAGAATACTGCAGGAGCTGCCTAGAATTTTTTGACTTTTTCCCCTTAGCCACTCCTGAAAAACATCATCAATCTAGACTCTATTTCTTTGAGATACCACCTCACCAGAGCAGCAATTTCCACATGCCTGTGTTGTTTTTTTTAAACCTTCAGCATGCTTTCAACCTCCCTGGTGTCTATGTCTCTCCTAAAGTTACAAGTTGACTCTCTCCTGGAAAAATCAATTGTAGGACTCTCTATGCAAGATATCTATTGATTTCTATAGATTGTGAGTTCACAAAGTACCTATAATGTTCATTTAAACACCATCAGGCCCTACAATTGTGGCTCAAGATGCTTTCCAGATGAAGGTGATGTTCTGGTAGCTTCGAGGAGTTTGAAAAATTATAGGTCAGGCACTTGTTATGAGCACCTGAGCGCCCTGGAAAGGTAAAAGCTTGAGTGGAGAGTGGTTTTATTTGGATAAAATAAACTATTTGATAACTATTTGGACATCTGTTCACAAGTTTTCTGTTTCATCCCCATCATGAGAGTCTGTGGAGGAGAAGGCTCCAGGGTGCAGAGGGGAGAAGTCAGGTTGATAAAGAAAGTTGCTTCAAAGTTTCAGTAGCTCTCTTCCAGCACTGTTGCTAATGTACTTAGTGAATTTTCAAGGGTTTTGAGGGAAACGTTTACCGATGTGACTCTGTAAGGAAATGGTATGCATAATCGAACAACTCGTGATTGAATGTGTGATCAAAACCATGATTTGAGATAAATAGTGGGGAGGAGGGTAGGAAAGAATGGATGGAAAATGTGACCTATGGATGGTTTCCTGTTATTGTGAGATATTCTTAGCTTAATCACCAATATAAACCTTACTGATTATTTCATAAAGTTGGGCAAATGGAAGAAGAAAACCCATTTTAATTTCTTTTGAGAGAATCCAACACTGTGTAACAGAATAAGACGAAAACACTGGTGAAGAGTCAACCTCATTTTGAATTCAAAGAATGTTAGGACTAGTAGGGCCTTTGAGAACATCTAGACTGTTTCTTATTTTTACAGATGTGGAGACTGAGGCCCCAGCGAGAGTAACTAGAGAAGAATCCAAATGTCAGCTATTGGCAGAGGACTTTGTTGTAGATCCTTAGAGTCTACCTTTCTACTAGACTGCAACTGCTGCCCTCTGATGGGGCTGTTGTATCACTGACCACTAAGTAGGACCCAAATCATCAAGAGAGAGATATTGGCTGTATCTTTCGTGCCAGCTCCTCTTAGAAATAGGATGAGTTTATCTTTTGGTGAAAGGGCAATTGGCATTTCATCTCTTGTCTTTTTTTTTTTTTTTTTTCAGTTGGTTTCTAGTGAAAGTGCTAGTATCTCTTGGATGTAATATAGTGCCGGTGATGAGTTTATGAATAAATTCAATGAGCTAAAGAAATAGTGGACAGAAAATTCAATTTGAGTGTGAATGAACACTTTCCCTTCCCCTTTCTGTAAGTAAGTGACAAGGCAGACTGTTGAGACTTCCCTTGTATGTCACTGACATTGATGGAAATATCTTACAGCAAACATGTTGTTTTACATTTCCGCGAAGGAAATTGGTTTGTCTTGGTGACATAATGCTACTTGTGATAATGTGAAAATGCTACAGTGAAAAGAAGATGAGATGAAGTATGCAGTGTGCATCTTTAACAGCAGCTAACAAATAGGGGGTTATTTCATTTACTTTAAAAGTAAAACCTTTGTATATTCCACTTTTGCCAGAGGGGTGAACGGACATCCTGGACTCCCTAGGAAAAAAAAAAGATAATGATATCTTTCCATCCCTTGAACGGGTGGACCCTACATTACTTGTTCAATAATTCAAGACTTCAGAAACCCACTTACCTTGCATTTCGATTAGACTCACTTAGTCACAGCTTCTGGCTGAATGCAGTAATTATATTCCATTTTACTGCCTAGGTACAGAATTGGCTTTTATATTTGCTTGTTTGTTTTAAGCCCTGAAAAACTTAAATTTGGCTTTAAACTTAAAAGCACAATTGGTCTGAATTTCAAATACATTTTTATATATATCACTGTTATAGTGAATCTAGAAAAACAACACTTACTGCTTGTGGTTTTAACTCTCAGTTAGCAGCCATAAAAAACTGAATGTAAAGGTGTTCCTAAGTGAAGTTAATGGTACTATTTCTCACAGTATACAGTGATAAAGCCCTAGTAGGATGGGATCCAAAATATATCATAGCAAATCTTCTGATTTCCCACATCTATTATTTACTCAGGATGTCTATAGATGGAATTGATAGGGTAGCTGTATTTCTTTTTTTTTTTTTAAAGATTTTATTTATTTTTATTTGACACAGAGACAGAGATAATGAGAGAGAGAGCACAAGCAGGGGCAGCGGCAGGCAGAGGGAGAGGGAGAAGCAGACTCCCCGCTGAGCAGGGAGCCTGATGCGGGGCTCGATCCCAGGACTCCGGGATCATGACCTGAGCCGAAGGCGGCCGCTTAACCGACTGAGCCACCCAGGCACTCCGGGTAGCTGTATTTCATAAGAGCACAAGAATTAGAGTTGCTATTAAATATTAAAGACACCATCTTCACATTAGTGATCAGAATATTTTCATCTGACAATGTAATTTCTTTACACATATTTCATAGAGTATTTGCATGTTTTATAAACCTCTTGATAAGAATCACATCCTTATTTTGGGGTCACCTAGGAATAGTCACAGGCAATAAATAGATGATTGCCCAACTGCAAAAGATGGTGACTTAAAAAATGGATCCAAATGAAATTGAGGTGATTAAAATTCTACTAACCATTTTCAAAGCCCCATGATCTTTTGGCTTTGGTTTGAATACCAAAGGTTGACTGGCTTTATACTTGTTTATGATGGTGACGATGAAATCATAGTGCCTGAAGCAAATGTCCTTGTGTTTCTCAAAAGATTTTAAAATTCATCATGCAGATTAGGCACTCTGATGCTTTCTGACAGCTCGAGGGAAGTATATTTGTGTGCATGTGAATGCAAAAAAGAATTAAATCTGGTCTTGCTTAAAAAAAAAAAAAAAAAGAGCCAGTTGGTGCTATTTCTGAATTGGCTGTGATATTTAACCATTTCACTCTGGAGAGTACATGTTTGTACTCTGAAAATGTTCCTTTTTTTTTTGTCTGAGGAATTTGGGAGTAAACTGGGAATGTTTTAGGGCCACAGAATTGTTGTAGCATATGTCTTATATGTTCAGCTACAGTGATCTGGCATGAACTAGAATTGTTAAATATCTCAAGTTTACTGAATTCATTTGACAGTGGGATTAAGGTTAAAAGTATCGTTTTCACATGTAATGAAGAATGAACAATCATAATAAGTATAATTAAGACAAATATTTGATTTTCAATCAAAGGTCAGCTCATAAAAATTAGAAAGACACTTTTAAAAATGATATTTAATGTTCAAGTAGGAAAGTGTAGTGAATTAAAATTGAAATGGATGCTCAGTTTGTTGTATTTGGTTTTATTTTATCTCACAAATATAATAATAGAATAGTAATAAAGATTGATTTATGTAATTTAGAATTCTAGGACTTCGAATGAAATGTTATGAAACTTGATTTACATAATGAACTATTAAATCACTTTAAGATCCTTAATGGATAGCTGCCGTGGTCTTAATTAGCATGACCAAAAAAGCAAACTCTATTAAAACAATTTACAAAGCAACATGAAAGCTAGGGAAGATTGCTAGACAGAGTGCTAAAAGCACTAGATATTTCTGGCTGAAATGCAATAGTGAGTCCCATTAGTTGTGATATGGTAAAGACCTGAAATGCATGTAAAACTACATATTTTTATGCCATGATTGGATGATCATGGTAATGGATATATTGTAAGATGTAAAATGTACACATTTAGTATTAAATCATCTTAATAAAATTACTTTTAAATATTCACAATTGAAGAATATTTAGTATATTTCATCCTAAAATGGCTCTGATGCTTACAGCTTATACATTTTTTAAAAATGTATATACTTTAAATCTTAACAATGTCAGGTTTGTGGTACTTAATTCCATCCCTGAGAAACTTGGTTTGGAAGAAATAATGACTATTAATTTTAAACATGGTTATTTTTTCTAATATAGCCGTCCTATTTCACAATTTCTTCAAAGATGCTGCTCACTATTTTCTTGTTATGTCAGATCTGACTTTCTGCTGTTTGCTATTTCTATGACAACCGTCATTTTAGCGTGGAGAGAGTAGTACCTATTTTAAATATATATACGTTTTCAGATACACACACACACACACACACACACACACACATTTTAAGAATATTTTACTTACCAAAATAATTGATCATTAGGCTGGCAATTATCATGGTCATTAATCAATACTAAAATTAAATGTTATGCTAAGATCATGGCTACATTAGGACATATATATCTTACATTTGTCCTAGATTTTTAAAAAACTATGCATAAAGCTAGAGAGGCTGCTAAAGAAAATCTAAGAATTAAACTGGACTTAAGTAATTTATGGGTACTAATAAAGAAACATACATAGTTAGAAATTCCCCTCAATTATGAGGTAAATAAAAGTTTTGATGAAAAATTTATAAATGAATGGAATCCAAAAAGGATAAATACAGCCTAAATAAATATTGTTATATTTCAAATAACTTTTTTTAAGCATACATTAGCTTCGTAGCCAGAATATGGAAAATGGTTGAAATTTATCATTATAATTATTTTAAGCTCCTTGATAGTAAGAGCTGTAACCTATACTCGCCCCACATTGCTTAATGGTAATAATCACAACAAGCTTTATTGAACATTTATAATTTGCCAGGCATTGTGCTAGATGCTTTAAACAAATTATTTCATTTCATTCTGATGTTAGGTCTTAAATAAATTTATTTCTGATTGCCATGTTCATGTCGTTTTTGAAAAAGGAAATGTTTAATTGAGTAAATGATTTATTGTTTTAAACATGACATGAGTTAACTGAAATAGGCTAATTGTAGAGAAATTAAGATTTTTGGATACAATTGGGGTGACCTTCAACAGGTGTAGACTCAGGAAAAATGTTTTTATATCAAATTTTCATGAAATTTCCAATTTATGCACACAATATTGCCAGTATAAGTGAAATCCCTCTCCAACCCCTCTACATAGCTTTACCAACCTTTAAGTTTATTCATTAAGTCAGAATATTCTAAGATTAGAACATTGAAGTATTTTGAATCAATATGTTTAACATTTACTTACTACTTTTAAAAGCTGAATGTATAAAAATTTTAGCTTTAAGGATGATTTTTGCAATATTTTTTCTTATGGTGAAAAATAGTATAGAACCTATATACCACACAATTAGTTAAATAATCTATGGAAAACCCATACTGTCAATTACTATGTGGTCAATAAAAACAGTTGAACAAATGTATCTATTGACATAAAAATATATTCACATTAATAAAGAAGTTTGCAAAATTATATTACATTTTCATCCCATTTGTAAAATCATATATGTATGAGGTAGGTATAAAATAAGATCTAGAGGTAAAAAGAGAAACATATTTTCTGTAGAAATATAGAAAACCTTAAGAGACATTTTCTCTGGGTAATAAAATTATGGATAATAAGTTTTGTTATTTATATATTTCTCAATTTTCACAATATCTATATATTTTCTCAAATTATTTTCTTATATTTTTCACCTAATAAGACTTGTGTTCATTAATTATAATAGCTTTCTAGATTTTTCACTAATATAATTACTGCTGTTATGACATGCTCATAGATAAATCTTAGAATAAATCCTTAAAAATGGAAATCATAGTTAAAAGGGTATCATTTTAATTGTCCTCCAGAAAGCTTTACCAATTATATGCCTACTTTAAGTAATTGAGTGCCTATTGCCCCACATTTTGCCCGTATACACCCTTTGGCCAATTTGGTTGGTAAAAACTGATTCCACTGGTGTTTTAACTTGAATGTCTCAGAATACTACGAAGCCAACTACTTATATGTTTATCTATCTGCTTTTTTTCCTGTGTATATAAATGGTCTATTTTGGTTCTTTTCTTATTATGATGATGATTTCTCTTTCATTGCTTTATAATATTAAGGATTATTTGATTAACACATATGCAATAATGTCTTTCCTATTTTGCCATTTGTCTTTTAACTCTGTTTATGTTTGCCATAGAAATATGTTTATGTGGTCAAATATATCATGGATTTGGCTTTTAGGAAATGCTTAGGCAGAACTTCTCTGCTCCCAAGATTAATTGTGCAAAAATAATTTCTTCTAGAACTTTCATAACTTCCTGTTATATATTTATATCTTTAGACCAGTTGAAAATTATGTTGGCATATTGTGTGAAATCGAAAGATAATTTTCCAGTTTTCCAAAAATCATATACTGAATAATATATTTTCTATTAATATGAAATTGTATTCTTTTCTTGAACCAAATTCTTACATACAATAGGGCCAGTGTCTGTGGTCTCCTTTCTGTTTCATGATCTGGGTGGTCATTCCAAAACCAACAATAGTGTTATGTTATGACTCTATAGTAAGTTTTACTATCTCACATAAGAGTTCCCAATTTTCCTTAACCAGAACAGAAACACCACACACTACCGTACTCTTTAAAGGCTCTATAAGCTATTTCACATGATCATTATTTGAATTTTAAAAGAATACTATCAAGTTACCAAACAAACCATTGCTATGACATTGGAATTACATTAAATTTGTAGGTTAATTTGGTTCACAAGGAAGGTTAACATCTTTGCTATATTGCTTTTGCATTTTAAGAATGCCAGATATCCTTTCATCTTTAACTGTTATTTTGCCCACAGTAGAGTTTTGTGCTTTTCTTCTTGCCATGCATTTTCCTTGCTGAGTCCCTAAGTTTTTAAAATATTTTTGTCCCTATTATGAATGAGACTTTTTTATACATGTTGTAACAGATTATTTTTGGTACTAAAGAGACATTGTTTTTCTTTTTTTAATGGAAATCTTCCTAGGGTTGCATCTTTATTTGGCCATAGGATATTCTTTACCCTACATGAAGGAGGTATCTTTCCATTAAGAGTTTTTAATTAATAATCACTATAAAGTTACATCAAAATCCTCATTAGTACATATCAAAACAATCCCATTTTTTATGACCTGTTAATATTATGAACTGAAAAATATTTTTCCAAATATAAAACTATTATTGCCTAGAGTCTATTACATCATAAAGTAATTTAATCTCACATGAGGAAGGGCACCTGGGTGGCTCAGTCAGTTAAGTGTCTGTCTTCGGCTCAGGTCATGATCCCAGGGTTCTGGGATCCAGTCCTGCATCGGGCTCCCCCTCAGTGGGGAGTCTGCTTCTCCCTCTGGCCCTCTCCCCCGCTCGTGTGCACTCTCTCTCTCGCAAAAATAAAAATAAATAAAATCTTTAATCTCACATGAGGATCAAATTTAGTCTGGCAATGTGTGTGCATTAAAGGGCCCTTAGAAATGTTCAAGGTTAATTTAAAATCCATTTTAAAATGTGTTTCATTAAGAAAGAACAAAGCTGAAGGCAACACTCTTCCTGATTTCAAACTATATTATAAAACTATAGTAATTAAAGCAATATGGTACTGACATAAAAACAGATACATGGATCAATGAAACAGAATAGAGATCCCCAAAATAAACTCATGCATATATGGCCAACTAGTGATTCACAAGGGAGCCAAAGTATGCATTGGAGAAAGGTTAGTCTCTTCAGTAAATGGTGTTTTAAAAACTGGATAGTCACATACAAAAGAACAAAACTGGATTCCTATCATACACCATTCACAAAAATTTCATTTTAATTTTGAATGCCTTTGAATCATTATCTCATTTAATCCTCACAAGACAACCTATGAGATGAGTGAAGGTGGTGATCTTGGTGGGATTATTCCCATGTTACAGATGAGGAAACTGAGAAGAAAATAGCATAAACACGCCTAAATTCCCACAGTTTGTACATGCTGGTGCTGGAATTAAAACCAGCTCATTTGCCAGAGCCAGCATTGTTAACCACTACACTCTGACATTCTTTCCTGCTTTGTCGGAGATTAGTTGACCATAGAGTTGAGGGTCCATTTCTGGGCTCTCTATTCTGTTCCACTGATCTATGTGTCTGTTTTTGTGCCAGTACCATACTGTCTTGATGATGACAGCTTTGTAATAGAGCTTGAAGTCCGGAATTGTGATGCTGCCAGCTTTGCTTTTCTTTTTCAACATTCCTCTGGCTATTTGGGGTCTTTTCTGGTTCCATACAATTTTAGGATTATTTGTTCCATTTCTTTGAAAAAAGTGGATGGTATTTTGATAGGGATTGCATTAAATGTGTAGATTGCTCTAGGTAGCATTGACATCTTCACAATATTTCTTCTTCCAATCCATGAGCATGGAACGTTTTTCCATTTCTTTGTGTCTTCCTCAATTTCTTTCATGAGTATTTTATAGTTTTCTGAGTACAGATCCTTTGCCTCTTCGGTTAGATTTATTCCTAGGTATCTTATGGTTTTGGGTGCAATTGTAAATGGGATCGACTCCTTAATTTCTCTTTCTTCTGTCTTGTTGGTGGTGTATAGAAATGCAACTGATTTCTGTGCATTAATTTTATATCCTGCCACTTTACTGAATTCCTGTATGAGTTCTAGCAGTTTTGGGGTGGAGTCTTTGGGGTTTCCACATAAAGTATCATATCATCTGCAAAGAGTGAGAATTTGACTTCTTCTTTGCTGATTTGGATGCCTTTTATTTCTTTTTGTTGTCTGATTGCTGTGGCTAGGACTTTTAGTACTATGTTGAATAGCAGTGGTGACAGTGGACATCCCTGCCGTGTTCCTGACCTTAGGAGGAAAGCTCTCAGTTTTTCCCCATTGAGAATGATATTCGCTGTGGGTTTTTCATAGATGGCTTTTATGATATTGAGGTATGTACCCTCTATCCCTACACTCTGAAGAGTTTTAATCAAGAAAGGATGCTGTACTTTGTCAAATGCTTTTTCTGCATCTATTGAGAGGATCATATGGTTCTTGTTCTTTCTTTTATTAATGTATTGTATCACATTGATTGATTTGTGGATGTTGAACCAAACTTGCAGCCCAGGAATAAATCCCACTTGGTCGTGGTGAATAATCCTTTTAATGTACTGTTGGATCCTGTTGGCTAGTATTTTGGTGAGAGTTTTTGCATCCATGTTCATCAGGGATATTGGTCTGTAATTCTCCTTTTTGATGGGGTCTTTGTCTGATTTTGGGATCAAGGTAATGCCGGCCTCATGAAATGAGTTTGGAAGTTTTCCTTCCATTTCTATTTTTTGGAACAGTTTCCATTTCTATTTTTTGGAACAGTTTTTGGAATAGGTATTAATTCTTCTTTAAATGTTTGGAAGAATTCCCCTGGGAAGCCATCTGGCTCTGGGCTCTTGTTCGTTGGGAGATTTTTGATTACTGCTTCAATTTCCTTAGTGGTTATAGGTCTGTTCAGGTTTTCTATTTCTTCCTGGTTCAGTTTTGGGAGTTGATACATCTCTAGGAATATATCCATTTCTTCCAGATTATCTAATTTGCTGGCATATAGTTGCTCATAATATGTTCTTATAACTGTTTGTATTTCTTTGGTGTTGGTTGTGATCTCTCCTCTTTCATTCATGATTTTATTTATTTGGGTCATTTCTCTTTTCTTTTTGATAAGTCTGGCCAGGGGTTTATCAATCTTGTTAAATCTTTCAAAGAACCAGTTCCTAGTTTTGTTGATCTGTTCTACTGTTCTTTCGGTTTCTATTTCATTGATTTCTGCTCTGATCTTTATGATTTCTCTTCTCCTGCTGGGTTTAGGCTTTATTTGCTGTTCTTTCTCCAGCTCCTTTAGGTGTAGGGTTAGGTTGTGTATTTGAGACCTTTCTTGTTTCTTGAGAAAGGCTTGTATTGCTATATACTTTCCTCTTAGGACTGCCTTTGCTGCATCCCAAAGATTTTGAACAGTTGTGTTTTCATTTTCATTTGTTTCCATGAATTTTTTAAATTCTTCTTTAATTTCCTGGTTGACCCATTCAGTCTTTAGTAGGATGCTCTTTAGCCTCCATGTATTTGAGTTCTTTCTGACTTTCCTCTTGTGATTGAGTTCTAGTTTCAAGGCATTGTGGTCTGAAAATATGCAGGGAATGATCCCAATCTTTTGGTACCAGTTGAGACCTGATTTGTGACCTAGGATGTGATCTATTCTGGAGAATGTTCCATGGGCACTAGAGAAGAATGTGTATTCTGTTGCTTCAGGATGGAATGTTCTGAATATATCTGTGAAGTCCGTTTGGTCCAGTGTGTCACTTAAAGTCTTTATTTCCTTGTTGATCTTTTGCTTAGATGATCTGTCCATTTCAGTGAGGGGGGGTGTTAAAGTCCCCCACTATTATTGTATTGTTGTCGATGTGTTTCTTTGATTTTGTTATTAATTGGCTTATATAACTGGCTGCTCCCATGTTAGGGGCATAGATATTTACAATTGTTAGATCTTCTTGTTGGATAGACCCTTTAAGCATATATAGTGTCCTTCCTCATCTGTTATTATAGTCTTTGGTTTAAAATCTAATTTGTCTGATATAAGGATTGCCACCCCAGCTTTCTTTCGGTGTCCATTAGCATGGTAAATGGCTTTCCACCCCCTCACTTTCAATCTGGAAGTGTCTTTGGGTCTAAAATGAGTCTCTTGCAGACAGCATATCGATGGGTCTTGTTTTTTTATCCAGTCTGATAGCCTGTGTCTTTTGATTGGGGCATTTAGCCCATTTACATTCAGGGTAACTATTGAAAGATATTAATTTAGTGCCATTGTATTCCCTGCAAGGTGACTGTTACTGTATATTGTCTGTGTTCCTTTCTGGTCTGTGTTACTTTTAGGCTCTCTCTTTGCTTAGAGGACCCCTTTGGATATTTCTTATAGGGCTGGTTTCGTGTTTGCAAATTCCTTTAGTTTTTGTTTGTCCTGGAAGCTTTTTATCTCTCCTTCTATTTTCAATGACAGTCTAGCTGGATATAGTATTTTTTTATTATTATTATGTTATGTTAATCACCATACATTACATCATTAGTTTTTGATGTAGTGTTCCATGATTCATTGTTTGCGTATAACACCCAGTGCTCCATGCAGTACGTGCCCTCTTTAATACCCATCACCAGCCTAACCCATCCCCCCACCCCCCTCCCCTCTAGAACCCTCAGTTTGTTTCATTCTTGGCTGCATATTTTTCTCATTTAGTGCTCTAAATATATCATGCCAGTCCTTTCTGGCCTGCCAGGTCTCTGTGGATAGGTCTGTTGTCAATCTAATATTTCTGCCATTGTAGGTTACAGACCTCTTGTCCCAAGCTGCTTTCAGGATTTTCTATTTGTCTCTGAGACTTGTAAGTTTTGCTATTTGATGTCGGGGTGTTGACCTATTTTTATTGATTTTGAGGGGGGTTCTCTGGCCTGCTGGATTTTGATGCCTGTTTCCTTCCCCAAATTAGGGAAGTTCTCTGCTATAATTTGCTCCAATATACCTTCAGCCCCTGTCTCTCTTTCTTCCTCTTCTGGGATCCCAATTATTCTAATATTGCTTCATCTTATGGTATCACTTATTTCTCGAATTCTGTCCTTGTGATCCAGTAGTTGTTTATGTCTCTTTTTCTCAGCTTCTTTATTCTCCATCATTTGGTCTTCTATATCACTAATTCTTTCTTCTGCCTCATTTATCCTAGCAGTTAGAGCCTCCATTTTTGATTGCACCTCATTAATAGCCTTTTTGATTTCGACTTGGTTAGATTTTAGTTCTTTTATTTCTCCAGAAAAGGCTTCTCTAGTATCTTCCATGCTTTTCTCAAGCCCAGCGAGTATCTTTAAAATTGTCATTCTGAACTCTAGTTCCGACATCTTACTAATGTCCATATTGATTAGGTCCCTGGCAGTTGGTACTGCCTCTTGTTCCTTTTTTTGAGGTGAGTTTTTCTGTCTTGTCATTTTGTCCAGAGGAGAACAGATGAATGAGAGAACAAAATGTTAACAGGGTAACAACGACCCCAGAAAAATATACATTAAACAAATCAGAAGAGATCTGAAACCAGGGGAAAAGAAAGGGAAAGAAAGAAAAAAGAAAAAAAGAATATGATCAAATATGATCAGGCTGGTGAATAGATCAGTGCCACACACTAGATTTTGGGTGTATTTTGGTCTGTTAGAAGAAACTGCCTCCCAAAATTTTAAAGAAAGAAGAACTTATATATGTACAAAACTAAGGGTAAATATGATGAAGGGATAGACTATGACTGTAAAGATGAAAATTATAAAAGATTTTATAAAAGGAATTAATAAGATAAGAAGTTAGTTGAAAAAAGAAAGAAGAGAAATTAAAGAAAAAAGGGAGAGAATGTGTTCAGGCAGGAGACTAGAACAAAGCCATACACTAGAGATTCAGGGTGTATTTTGGTCTGTTTGAAGAAACTGTATCCCAAAATTTTAAAGAGAGAACAACTTATATATATACCAAAAATAAGGTTAACTACAATGAAGGGATAGAATATGACTCTAAAAATGAAAAATAAAAAAGATTTTTAAAAAAGGGATTGATAAGATGTTGGTTGAAAAAGGGAAAAAGGAAAATTCAAAAAAAATAGAAAAAAAAAGAAAATTAAAAAAATTAACTTTGAAAGACTAAAGAATCAGGGGGAAAAAAGCCATGAATTCTATGTGCTGTATTCTCGTAGCACTGGAGTTCTGCTATTCTCATTGATGGGTAAACTTGGTCTTGGCTGGCTGTTCTTGCTGATCTTCTGGGGGAGGGGCCTGTTGCCGTGGTTCCCAAATGTCTTTGCCGGAGGCGGAATTGCCCTGCCCTTGCCGGGTCTGGGCTAAGTAATCTGCTCAGGTTTGCTCGGGAGCTTTTGTTCCCTGCAAGATTTCCATACAGCTTTGGAGGACGAGAGTGAAAATGGCGGCCTCCCAATCTCTGCCCTGGAGGAGCCGAGAACTCGGGGCCCCGCTCCTCGGTGCGCCCCCAGAGAAAAGCAGTCAGTCACTCCTGGCTTCCTGGTCCCCAGCCACTCTCCGTGCTCAACTGGCCTGTGACCAAGCGTTTCTGTCTCTGGCATCCAACTGTGTGGAGTCTCCAAACCCAGCAGATCCCTGCGGTGCACTCTCGTGCCGCTCCTCCCAGGGGAGGAAGGGGAGTCTCCCCGGATCTGCTGCTTGTTGGGTCCCTGCTGGAGGAGCAGTGGCCCAACTGTGCTGCTGATCACGGTTTATGGCAACCCCGAGCTGAGAGCCCACTCCTCGGCTCCATCTCTGCAGCCGGCTTCCCTGCTCTGATACCTGGGAGCTCTGGCACACTCAGGCACCCCCACTGTTTCTGTCACCCCGAGGGTCCTGAGACCACACTGTCCCAATGAGGGTTCCAACCCCTGCTTAGCCACTGGAGCAATGTCCCTCAGTGGAGCAGACTTCTAAAAGTTCCGATTTTGTGCTCCGCGGCTCTATCACTTGCCAGTAGCAGCCAACGGAGACCCCCTCCCCCACCGTCTATCCTCCCGAATATTGCCTCGGATTCACTTCTCCGCACATCCTACCTTCCAGAAAGTGGTTGCTTTTCTGTTCAAAGAGTTGCTGCTATTCTTTTCTTCAATCTCCTGTTGAGATCATAGGTGTTCAGAATGGTTTGATCCCTATCTAGCTGAATTCCTGGGACCAGACTAAATTTAGGTCTCCTACTCCTCTGCCATCTTGCTCCTCCCCTCAAAATCCTTAATTTTTGAAGAACTTGCTACATTAAAGACAAGTGGTTCTTCAGTCCTCCTTTACATGAATACTAGTGAGAATAAAATGAAATGCCACTGGAAATGATAGAGATTGAGATTCTGGTCAAGTTTAACCCATCTATGCTGATTGCCACTAAAATTAGTTTCGTTAAGTGCCGTACCTCCGGTGTTCTTGCCCCTAGTACCTCCATGACTGAATGGGTATAAGTTCTTCCCATATATCAAGAGTCTATTAAGATTGTATCCCTAAGAGAATTAATGGAGAACACTGTGTGTAGAAGACTATGGCGATGTATTACAGAGTACCGGCAGAGTAAAAGCAGGCTCCTGTCCCAGGGAATATTCTCACTAGACGAGTAGTCCAGACTAATAGACATGAAACCATACTGAGAAATATCATTTTTATCTGGCAAATTATGTAGAATGGAGAAAAATCATCTCTGATCTCCAAAGGAAACTTTGACCTAGAAGAAGGTGCATCATTGAATAGGAACAGCCTTGGTGGGTGGGGGGAGGTTTGTAAATTCATTTTTCAAACAAAAATCCTTATTGGCAAGTGAGATCTTACTCTTAGTTCTACATAGTCAAAGCAAACAAACTGCTAACCACCTTTAGGATTCCAAGGATTTCTGTTCTATAAAGCAAAACCTATTAATTTCTATTTTCCACTTAATTGAGGAGTAGTAAAAAGATAAAGTACAGATATTGATTGATATGCAAGATGGAAAAGCTAGAAACAATAGTGTTCAGCACAAGTAAACAGATACGGTAGTTGACTGGGCCTCCTTTACCTTTTCTGCAAATGGGTTAAGGATAAATCATTCACTTACATTATTAAAAGAATTCTCTTTTGAATTGTTGAAGTAGGATAAAAGAGGATGAAACTGCTCTGTTTAGCATCCCACATATTATAGCTGCAGATTAACTTTAAATACATTTTTGTTTCTTTGTGGCCAATTTTTGTTTTGATAGCCTCCATCTGGCATTGATCTACATTCCTTTTGTAGTCTGATTACCAGGCATGAATCAAAGAAATCAACCCACTCCTCTGTCTTAAGAGGCTGGGGGAAATTACCTTCTTAGATTCCTTTCTTTTTTTTTTTTTTTTGTATTTAAATTCCTTATTTAAGATAAAAGAGAAAGAGAATTCATTCAATATTATGTCAACCAAGACCTGTCAGCATAACCACGTTCATTTAATTTCTTTTACTGGTAACACATAACTATATCCATTCTTTAATTGCTTTTTTTTTTTTTTTTTTTTTACTGGTGATATTCGACATTTGTCCTCATCCTCTTTAAAATATTCAGTTAATGGTCATAGTTGTGTTAGTCAAGACTTTTTATTGCAAGGGGAAAAAGCCCTAAATAATCTAGTTTAAACTAAAAAGAGACCTCTTAGTTCATGTAATCAAGAAAGACAGGGGTGAGGTCATATCGGCAAAATGGTTGTGGGGCTCAAGTGGCAACCTCAGCGCTCTCCCCGCCCCCTCTGACTTGCTTCTCTTCTCATTATGAGAAGGCCTCATTTTCTCTGACTGCATATGGGATTATGGGTTTCCCTAATCTGCACAGGATATCTGCCTGCACGTAGACACAGATGTCTTCCTAGTACTATGTTCTTGAAGGCAAGGAACAATCTCTTCTAATCCTGGCTCCAGCAACTTAGATGATGAAATATCTCGTCTTTGTGAGAATTATCTTAGTGTGTCAACTGTGTGCCCATTTGTGTTCAGATCTAGTCTGCCCTTCCTCTGAAAATTGTACCTTGCCCACTGGTTTCCAGGTGGATTCAACAAATGAGAGGCACTGGTGGGACAATATAGGGCAGGATGAAGGGATAAACCAGAGTATTCCCACCCACTCATCCATGCTTCTGCTGATACTTCCAGTGGCCACTGCATCTCCACCATAGTTAAGCCTTTGCTGTCATGACCCTACTTTTGTGGTCACAGACTCCATGGAGCAGCCTTTCCCCATATCTAGCTCCCATGAGGTAGCACCAGGTTTTGAGTTCTGGTGACGTCCATCCTTCCGTTTTGCCTCCAGCTGTAGGAGTGTTAGCTTCTTCTTACTATTACTGTTCTCTGAGTTCCTTTGTTTTCTGTTTTGTTTGGCATCTCAGCTCTTAGAAAATTGTTACAACCAGTTCACCATATGAAATTCCTTCCATTTGGGGGCGCCTGGGTGGCTCAGTCGGTTAAGCGACTGCCTTCGGCTCAGGTCATGATCCCAGGGTCCTGGGATCGAGCCCCGCATTGGGCTCCCTGCTCAGCAGAGAGCCTGCTTCTCCCTTTCCCTCTGCCTGCTGCTCTGCCTACTTGTGCTATCTCTCTGTCAAATAAATAAATTAAAAAAAAAAAAAAAAGAAATTCCTTCCATTTGGACCATCTAGCATTGCCTCTGTTCTCTGAATTGGACCCTGCCTCATAACTCTAGCCTGGGTCACCTGCCCTTCACTGAACCAATCACTGTGGCCAAGGAATGAGGTTCTTTGATTGACTAGATCATGGTCATTTACCCACTCTTGTGGTAATAAAAAAGGAGATGTGGAGTATGTTACCAGAAAAAAAAAAATAGGAGAAAGAAAAATATGTTGGGCCACCAATAATAATGGCTATCATACTAGTAATTCATTTTGATACCATAGTTAATAAACATGAAAATCTAAATCGATTTTTCAAAATAACACTACACAAATAAATCATGAATAGTGGAAATATCTCATGTCAATCGCTTTTTAAATTTGTAAATACTCTATCAAAATTCTGCCTTTTTGCTTATAAAATAATAAGTATAAAATAAATGAGAAAATTAGGGGAAAGGAAAGCAAGGTAAAAACAAGATTAAGTCAGGAGTGACGTTAGGTTACCCTTCTTCTGATTAAGAAAGAGAACTAATATGTTAAAGATCTGCTATGAGTCACATGTTGTTTTAAGTGCCTTATTTATCTTTCCTGAAAAATACAAAAATAAGAGTTTATATGCCATTTAACAGATGAAGAAACGGTGTTTCTTAACCTGATGTTAATTGCCCAAAATCACAAGGTAAGATGAAACCATCAGTAAGATGTTAACGTCTGTGTTTTTGATACACCAGACACTTAGCCCTTTATATTATGTTATTATGCCACTAATATTTCTCCCTTGAACTGTACTGAATCAACATTTCCCTGCTTGTATTTAAAAAAAAAAAAAATCTTCACTCAGGGTTCATTCATATTCACCTTCTGGTAAAATCACTTTATTATAGAGTCATCTATCATGAAGTCTATTAACAGACTTCTGTAACAAAATTCCCTCATATAATATCCAGAATGAATCCCTCTTTCCTTTATTCACACTTCATACTCAGCATTGGCACAATGTGTAACAATATGGTGTTACAAGCAGACCAATTTGTGACCAAGTTAATTACATGATTGTATACACCCCACTTCTGCCTGCCACAACATGCAATGTTTCTGAAATATGAAGAAAGTACATAAACATTTATGAAATAGTAGGTGCTGGGCACTTCCTACAGGAGCATATCTGTGAGGCTCCTTACATCTTATTGTGGCAGAGAAGATAAGAACATATTCTATAACACGATGTCTCTGATTTGTTCCTCATTATTCTTTAAGGGAATGCAAGTTGTCAGGGCAGCCCCAGCAACCATTCAAGACTTTATCTGGGTGTCCCTACCCTGTGGGACAGTAACAGTATGGTTTCCATGGGAGGAAATGCCCACCATAACAATTAAGGTAGATACCACAGGCTGCTTCGACAACTAAAAGTTGAGTGAACAAATTCTGAAAGTTCTTCCTCTTTTATTCCTGTCCGTGGATATTGCTTTTTCTTTTTTTAGGTTTGATTTCTATTTTCTGCAGTACACTAAAAGTACACCGACTAACATAGGCTGCAATTTAGCTGTGTTCCTAGGACCATCTGTAAGAATTTATGCATTTCCTGGGAATCTGATCAATTCTAACAGTAATCCTCTATTTTCTCTCTGAGATTAAGGAGCCTGCAATCAATTTTATATTTAAAAGTTGATTTCTGCTTGAAAAAATTGGGGGCCCAATGTCCAGAAACCATTCTGTGCTTCAAAATTGATTTCCTGAATAATTCTTTCATGCAGACACACATGCATTTTTATGTGAAATCATAAATATTGTTTCACAAAATCTATTTAAGTTCTTTTCTCCCTCCCTTCCTTCTTTCCTTCCTTCCTTCTTCCTCTCTTTCTCTTTCTTTCTTCATAGTATTCCACAGCACAAGTTTACCCCTATATAGTCATCCATTCTCCTGCCAGTTGTTTTTTAAGTTGTTCTCACTTTCTTGATATTAAAACCTATGCTGCTCTAAATATTCATGTACATAGTGTATGTTCAATTTTATACATTGTTCTATCAATTACTGTTAAATTATTTTGATGGTATTTCCTGGTTTCAAGATAATCCACACATAATTTAATTAAAATATAATCTTATTTTGAGCTCCCTCCCTCTCTCTCTTTTTCTTTTTCTTATCCCTACTTCCTTCCCTCCCTCCCTCTTTTTTTTCCTTTCTTTTTATTTTGCTTGGTTTTTCCCTTTTCTTCCCCTGCGTTCATCATCTACATCTCTTGCTCCTATAGGTAACTCTTATTGTCCTAGTTTATATCCTTTCATTTTTTTTCAATATCAAATAATTATAAATAAACTTACTGTCACAAAAAATTTTTTTGTCAAAAGTGGATCATCGTATATACATTTTTCTTCATCTTGATTTTTTCATTGAACAATACCTTATGAAAATTCCCCAATGTATTTTTCATACCTCTATTTTATTCTTTTTGATGATTGCAAAATATTGGGTATATCCTGTTTTTATCAATCTTTCCCCTATGAGTGTTCATTTGTTTCAGCTTAGTTTTTATGCTACTATGAGCAAGGCTGTAATGCATGTTTTTTTGAAAAAGTCTTTATAACTGGTGCTTGATTTTTTTCCCTCTTTTTTTAGAGGAGGGAAAGAGAGGGAGGGGTGGGAGAGAGAATCCCAAGCAGGCTCCATACCCAGTGTGAAGCCATCACAGGGCTCTATCTCACAACCCTGAAATCATGACCTGAGCTGAAGTCAGGAGTTGGATGCTTAACTGACTGAGTCACCCAGGTGCCCCAATGCTTTGCTTTTTTTAAAAAAAATATTTATTTATTTATTTATTTGAGAGAGAGAGGGAGAAGGAGAGAGTCCCAAGCAGACTCTGCTATGCATGGAGCCTGAGGCGGGGCTCAATCATACCACCCCGAGATCATGACCTGAGCTGAAACCAAGAGTCAGAGCCCCAACCAACTGCACTACCCAGGTGCCCCCATTGCTTTACTTTTTTGAGGCTAGATTCTTAATAGTACGAGCACTGACTTAATAGATATTGGCATGTTGCTTTTTCAAAAGACAGCAAAACACATACTTCTACCAACTTTGCATATGATTATACTTTTCTCCATAAGTCCCAAGCAGAAAGTGTTTATTTATTTATTCAAAAAGATGAAGTCCTTCATCTCATGATGTTTATTTACATTAGTAGTCAAGAAAACGAGTAAGTGAATAATATGATGATGACACAAATATACTGTGAAGAAAAATAAAGCCAAGTTTGGCGTATAGAAATAGGGATGGCTATTTTAAATAAGTTGGTCATAAAAAGCTTCTGCAAGGAGTTGCTATTTTGATAGAGGTTTAATGGAGTGAGGGAGTGGGCCATGTAATATCTGGAGTAGCAGGAGACTTCTAGAGGGAATAAAGAACAAATGCAAGACGTCAGCAAAGAGCTTGATACTTCTGTGGATGGGCAATGGGGAATCAATGGAGAAGGCATAGACCAGGTGGGAGGCTATTGTCGAGTGATAGAAGTGAGAGATGTGGGACTTGGGGAGAAGTGCTCAGATTTACAATAAATCTTAAAGGTAGAGCTGATGGGAGATGCTGATGTTTAGATGGGAGGTTTAAGAAAAAGAGATAGACATGAATAATTCTTGGGCTTTTTAACTAAACTTTGTATTTTGGAATAATTTTAGATTCACAGCAAAGTTGCAAAAATAGCACAGAATTAGCTAAAACCTTTGCTCAGCTTCCCCCAGTGTTAACATCTTACATAACCATGATACAGTTGTCCAGACTAAGATATTAACATTGTATCATTTATTATTATATTAACTAAACTACAGACTCTTTTCAGATTTATTCCCAGATATCCTTTTTCTATTCTAATAAGATCTACTCAAGGATACTGTGTCGAATTTAGTCATCATGTCTCCTTATTTTCCTCTGTTTTCTCAGTCTTCCCTTGTTTTTTATGGCCATTACTTTTTCAAGAGCATAGTTAGAAGTTCCTCAATTTTAGTTTTCTCTGATGTTTTCTCATGATTACATGGGGTGTGGAAGAAGAAAGCCACAGGAAATGTAGTGCTCTTCTTGTCCAAATATATGAAGGACTAGATGATACCAGCATGCTGGTGATATTAATATTAGTCATTTGGTTAAGATGGTATCTGCCAGGTTTCCCCAATTTATCATTACTTTTTTTCCTTTTCTCCTATTCTTTGGAAGCAACTTATTTAAATACAGCTCAACTTATTTAAATACAGCTCAAGTTCTACTTCCTGAAGGGGAGAAGTATCTACATTTATTTTTTGGAATACTTGTAAGAAAGATTTGTTCCTTCTCCCCTATTTATTGATTCAGTCATTTATTTCCATGAGTATAGACTCACTGATATTCATTTTATTCTTTGTGTTATAATCTAATACTGCCATTATTATTATTATTATTTGCTTAAATTATTCCAACTTTGATCATTGAGAGTTCCTTAAGGTTTGTTCTTGTATCCTTTTGACATGCCTGTGCCTGTTCTTTTTTTCTTTCTCTTCCTTTCTTTCCAGTACCATAAGATGCTTCAAGTTCATTTTGTGTTTTCCCTGCCCCAATCCTAGAATTAGCCATTTCTCGAGGAGTTACATTTTCATTATGAGTCACTGGGTAAACACTGATGTCATTTACTGCACTGGGAAAGACTGGAGTAGGAGGAGGAAGCCTGGAGTATATTATTTTCTTTCTTTCTTTCCCTCCCTTCCTTCCTTCCTTCTTTCCTTCCTTCCTTTGTTTCTTCCTTCTTTCCTTTCTTTCATATTATTATTATTATTATATTAACATGTTAACTTTCAAAAGCATATAAGCCATTCAAGCGGAGATGTGGAATAGGCTGTGGATATAAGAATCTACAGCCCAGAGAAGAGGTTCAAGCTAAAGAGCGAAATTGGGGATTCATAAATAAATGGTGGTATTTAAAGACATAGGACTGGATCTGCTTTTGTAAGAAAGAATCAGGGAAGAAATATCAGACCTCAATCTACTAAAGGATTTTGACATCAGGAAGATTAGAAGAAATTAGGCAAAGAGGTTAAGAAAGGGCAGCAGATGAGGTAGGAGATAAGCCTACTTCATGCATGGTATCCTAGAAGCCAAGTTAAAAAAAAAAAAAAACAAAAAGGAAAGTGATTATCTGATTCAAACTCTCTTGAGAGAAAATTTACCATTTGGTTTGTCAATATCCGAGTTCACTGCTGACCTTGGGAAGCGCTACTTCAGTGGAGTGGTAAAAATGAAGCCTAATTTGGAGGAGTTCAATATAGAATTGCATCTGAGGAATGGAGAATGCCCTCTCTGGGGAAGTTGCTATAAAATGGAGTTGAGAAATAAAGAGATGAGATGGGGAACTGATGTAAAGGGATTTTTTAATTACGTTTTTAATTTTAATTCCAGAATAGGTAACATACAGTGTAATATTAGTTTCAGATGTACAATATAGTGATTCAACATATAAATCACTCAGTGCTCATCAAGATAAGGGTACTCTTAATCTCCTCCACCTATTTCACTCATCTCCCCCCACCTCCCCTCTGGTAACCATCTGTTCTCTATAGTCAAGAGTCTGTTTCTTAGTTTCTCTCTCTCTCTTTTCCTTTGCTCGTTTGTTTTGTTTCTTAAATTCCACATGAGTGAAACATATGGTATTTGTCTTTCTCTGACTGACTTATTTCACTTAGCATAATACTCTCTAACTCCATCCGTGTTGTAAATGGCAAGATTTCATTCCTTTTTATGGTTGAATTATATTCTACTGTGTATATACACCACATCTTCTTTATCCATTCATTTACTGGTGGACACTTGGGCTGCTTCTATAATTTGGTCATTGTAAATAATGCTGTACGTATTAGGGTGCATGTATCCCTTCAAATTAGTGTTTTTGTATTTTTTTTGGTAATGAAATTACTGGATTGTAGGATAGTTCTATTTTTAACTTTCTGAGGAACCCCCATACTGTTTTCCACAGTGGCTGTACTACTTTGTGTTCCCACCAACAGTGCATGAGGGTTCCTTTCCCCCTCATCCTCGCCAACACTTGTTTTTTCTTGTGTTTTTGACTTTAGTCATTCTGACAGGTGTGAGGTCATATTTCACTGTGGTTTTCATTTGCATTTCCCTGATGATGAATGATGTTGAATATCTTTTCATGTGTCTGTTAGCCATCTGTATGTCTTTTTTGGAGAAATGTCTGTTCATGATTTCTGCCAATTTTTAAATTAGATTGTTCATTTTTTGGGTGTTGATTTTATCAGTTTTTTATTTTATTTTTTTAAAAAGATTTTATTTATTTATTTGACAGAGAAAGAGACAGACAGAGAGGGAACACAAGCAGGGGGAATGGGAGAGGGAGAAGCAGGCTTCCTGCTGAGCAGGGAGCCTGATGCGGGGTTTGATCACAGGACCCCGTGATCATGACCCAAGCCGAAGGCAGACGCTTAATGATTGAGCCACCCAGGCACCCCAAGTTTTTTAATATATTTTGGATACTAATCCTTTTTTGGATATGTCATTTGCAAATATCTCCTCCCATTTGGTAGGGTGCCTTTTAGTTTTATTGATTGTTTCCTTTGCTGCACTTCTAGAAGTTTTTATTTTGATGTAGTCCCAATAGTTTATTTTTGCTCTTTATATTCTTTGCCTTGTATCTAGAAAAACAGTGCTACAGCTGATGTCAGAGAAATTACTGCTTGTGCTCTCTTCTAGGATTTTTATGGTTTCAGGTCTCACATTTAGGTGTTTAATCTATTTTGAGTTTATTTGTGTGTATAGTATAAAAAAGTAGTACTGTTTCCCTCTTTTGTATGTGGCTGTCCAGCTTTCCAAACACATTTGTTGGAGAGACTGTCTTTTTTCCACTGTATATTCCTTTCCTCTTTTGTTGAAAATTAATTGACCATATAACTGTGGGTTTATTTCTGGATTTTCTATTCTATTCCATTGACCTATGTCTGTTTTTGTACCAGTACTATACTGTTTTGATTACTATAGCTTTGTAACATAATTTAAAGTCTAGAATTGTGATATCTCCAGTTCTGTTTTTCTATTTCAAGATTGCTTTGCCTATTGGGGGTCTTTGTGGTTCTATACACATTTAGGATTGTTTGTTCCAGTTTTGTGAAAAATGCTGTTGGTATTTTGATAAGGATTGCGTAAAATGTGTAGATTGTTTTAACAGTATTTGCTCTTCCAACCATGAGCATGGACTGTCTTTCCATTTCTTTGTGTCATCTTCAATTTCTTTCATCAGTGTTTTATAGTTTTCACCTCTTTGGTTAAGTTTATTCCTAGGTATTTTCTTATTATTGGTACAACTGTAAATGGGATTGTTTTCTTAATTTATTTTTCTGCTGCTTCATTATTAGTGTATAGAAATTGAACAGAATTCTGGAACAGATTTCCTACAACTTTATAAAATTCATTTATCAGTTCTGATAGTTTTTTGGTAGAGTCTTTTGGGTTTTCTATATACAGTATCATGTCATCTGCAAATAGTGAAAGTTTTACTTCTTCCTTGTCAATTTGGATACCTTTTATTTCTTTTCATTGTCTGATTGCTGCAGCTAGGACTTCCAGTACTTTGTTGAATAAAAGGGATTTTTTTAAAGTTGGGAGATATTACAACATATTTGCAGACAGATGGGAATAATCTGGTAAAATGGCGGGGGGGAATGATGATGCAGGAGCAAGAGGGAATAATTGAAGTAGCAAAGACCTAAAATTGGTGAGAGGAAATAGAATCCAAGAGAAGGGATTGATCTTAGGAGGGAGAGAGGAGTTTCTCCATTATAACAGGATTGAAGGCTGACTATATGGGTATAAATATCAAGAGTATACAAGATACAGATAAGAAGAGGAAATTGAATTGTTCTTCCAGTTTTCTTAGAAGCAGTATCATAAACTGAGAGAGAGATGGGCAGAAATGTTGGAGAGTTGCAAAGAAGTAAAGGTACTTCTGTTAGTGGTGTGAAAGAGTTGAAGCCTATGACCATATATCAATAGTTATGCCCGTAATGCAGTATCCTACATTTTCTCTAGTCATAATCATCTGTTCGGTGACTACGGGTAGTTTCATAGTAGAAAGAGATCTGAATTTAACCAAGTGATTTTTTTTCCTCTTTTTTTTTTAAAATTTTATTATGTTATGTTAATCACCTTACATTACTTCATTAATTTTTGGTGTAGTGTTCCATGATTCATTGTTTGTGTATAACACCCAGTGCTCCATTCAATATGTGCCCTCTTTAATACCCATCACCAGGCTAACCTATCCCCCCACCCCCTCCCCTCTAGAACCCTCAGTTTGTTTCTCAGAGTCCATAGTCTTTTTTAATCCTGCTGATCTGAAGAGGAGAGAGAAAACTCCTGGAGGTGAGTCTATATGCAAAGATAGTCTGCCATGTTGAATAACAGACCCTAAACTGGGAAGTGTGAACATGAGTGGGGGGGAGTGAAAAATGTGTAAAGGTTGAGAAACATTTTTGGTGGTCAAGTGTATGCTCTAAACAACTTGCAACATTTTGTTATAAAGGTTCATTAAGGCTTCCCTATAACCTGCTTGTGCCCTGTGACCGCAGAGCCCAAAACAACTTTTTAATCTCTTTTAATCTGTTTTATCAAGTTTGTACCTCTTCTTGGATCAATTTCACTAATTGGAAATTTCCTAGAAAATTATTTAATTCTTTAAGTTTTAAAATTTTTACCTAAATTTTCACCTAGATTTTCTTATAATTCTTGCAAATTTCCCATAATTATCGTTATGTTTTCTCCCACGTGTTAAATAGAGATCCATCTGAACAATTCTAGAGAAATGTGTGTAAAATTTTGAGCACAGCTGATTGAGTGGAAGAATCCCATGGTGACTACCTGATACATAAACAGCCTAATTAGGACTGATTTAATTTGTTTCAGTAACTCTTGTCCACTTTACTGAAATGGAATGACTAAGTGCTATCATTTTAGAAAACTTTCTTGGTCATGTGATACTACTTTATTATAGTTCAACACATGTTAGGAAGACACAGAAATTCATTTTTTGTTGTTTGGTAAATGAGTAGATGCTGTGTGTATTTTGATAACTGCACTTTGACATGTGTGTGAAGTTACAAAATTAGAGTGATCTTGTTACTTAAGAAAGAATTCTAAATAGAATCAATGTGACTGTCAGTGGGGTTTTATTCTTTTAGAAAGATAGCGTCAAACTTTACATGGCAGATTGGTCTTTCCTGCTAGATTCTTTTGCCCTAGGCCCTTTGTTTCTGTCAGGAAGCTGTCCTTCAGAGAGAATGATGCTTTTGCTGGTTGCAGGCATATTAATTATGCAATACTATATTTTAAGATGCAGTTGCAAATGCAATTAAACTACTGTACTGAACTTATAAGTCTTATTATCACCTTAGAAATAGTGAACAGCAAATTCACATTTCTTCACTTCTGTTCACAAAGTGACATTTCCTTTTGACATACTGAAACTGATACGAAGCAGGCTTCCAGACATGCAGAAATGGTCAGCTTGGGGATCTCAAATTCTGTGATCCTGAGAGAAACAAGTTTATTCTCAAAATCTTGGCATTTGCAAGAGATTTTTTTTAAAAGACAGCAACAAGAGTGTCTTAAGCAAGCTATATTTCCTTATAGTTAATCAATGAATCATCCATTAAAAATAATACAAGCTGATCTGATAGCTCAGTCAAGGCTACCACTGAGATGTGCCTTCAGTAACCTCAGTGAAGTCTAGCATGACTATTGATTAAAACATGCCAACAAGAGCTTTGTGCCTCACTGACCTACTAAAGGTGCCCTTTAGAGAAAATGTTGACAAACACGGGAGAGTGCCTTTACCCTTGCCACTACAAACAGCTGCTGGGATTTGTAGGATGGCTTGCAGTAATGTCCCTGGGCAACTAGGAAGTCAAGGAACCAGACACAAGGAGAGGTGGTATTCACCATTCCCTCTAGCTTCGCAAGACTGCAGAAATTTCTAAAAGTGAAAAACTGGGTCTCAGGGAATTTCTTAATCGAATCCCAGATATTAGAAAAGACCAGATATGAACCATGAATGTTAGGTGCACATTCCTAAATGATAACATAGGTTTATGTCAATATTACTTTTCATAGAACTTATAATCCTAAACCAGGATTCTTTACATGAGTACCACAAAAATTTATGAAGACAAATGATGGTGCATTTACATTAGTGTGTACATGTATACATTACATACATTCGTGTACATGTTCCTGGTCTTCCATAAATTTCGCTCTCCTTGAATATTTTACTTAGTGCCTAGGATGGTTATATTTATCCACAAATCAGTCCTGATGTCACTTGTCACTGCTAAGGCCATCCATAGGACTGGGATCCTACTCAAGTACAACCTTAACAGGCTATGCTAGGGGTATGCATCTTAGGTCGTGATTACTTCATAGACATAGGATTCCAGGAAAATGGCAGTCCCCGCCAATCTTGTGTACATCACCACTGTTGTGCCCAGAGGGTTTGCAGAGGAAGAATAACAGCCCCTAGATCTTTCTGAGATACATTACCTAGAGATTATTCCTTTACAAAGTTGCCTGGGTCTCAGAGTGAGTTCTATTGATCCATAGATCTTAGCATAGCTCTTCAAATTCCCTCTCTCTCAATAAGTGTACCCACACTTGCTCACAGTCTCATACAGCCCATATCCCCAAGTCACATCCAGAGAACCAAGCTGCTGGGTTGGAATGGTTTTCAGCAATAACTACTGCACATTGCCCCAGAACTAGCATGATCCTCAGATGCCCAATCTTGGGAATTTGCATTGAAAATTACTTGTTCTTCCAGAATTATTTTTCCTTTGTGATGGACTCCTCCCAGGGGCTCGACTGGCCTCAGTTTGGGTCAACCCTGTCCATCAAATATATGTTTATGTATTTGACTTTCAAACAGGTCAGAGTTTGGGTTCCTTTTTTCCATTACCAAGGGTCCTTTGGCCTCTATCTAAATTACAGGATAATTGCAGGTATGTAAATAGACTACCCTCAATGTCTATAAAAAGTCTTTTATTTATTTGGTTTGAAAATACAATTATGTTTTCAATTCCAATTTTAACAATCAGCAGTCAAAAAGTATTTCATCTCTTACTTCAGATTTAGCTACATGTCAAATATATGGCAGTTTTCATATTTATAAAATAGGGAGACTGAACTAGATAGCAGTTTCCCCATTTTTTTAAATAACAGTAAAAACTTTTTATTTTTAGGATAACATCTTAAACAATACCTCACTAGGTAAAAGTGACATTTAAATAATATGGAATTCATTAACAAGAAAATTTGAGTTGAGATTATGGATGACATTTATAGACATATTCAACTCAGCATCTAACTTATTTTTGGTATTTTGTTTTAATTGCAAATAATTTGTAAAATCTTTATTCAGTGGATATATTACAAGCAGGTAGAGAGATCTGTTAATATACTTGCTTATTGGTTTTAATTGCTTGACCTGCAATCTTAGGATATGTATATGTCATTAACAGAGAAGACAGAAAAAGTTATATTCTGAAATATTCCTCAAAATGAGTGTAACAGGTGATACAAGAGATTGTTTCAGTGGTCTTTAGTATGTCATCATTTGAGGGTATAATGTTCTCAACAGAGTTTAAGATATTTAAAATTATCTTTAAAACTGAATTTTGAATCAATCTCTCCAAAATTTCTCAACTTCTTCTGCTGAATCTGGACTTCCTCAGAACCAAACTAGACTCAGTAACCTCTAGTTAGCTCTATAATTGCAACTATAATTTGATAACATTTGTGAGTGAGTACCATGGATATTCTAGTCTGTTCTAAATCCATGTATAATGTAGATGTACATAAAGGAAGAAAGAGGCTCTCAGAGACACACTGTTCCTGAGACCTTTTTTTTTTCTTAAAGATTTTGATGTTTTAAGCTTGTCTGAACAACATCAGCCCACTTTGTTTGCTCAGGCTATTTCTTCATTCAAGTAACTCATGTATAGTATTTCTACACTACCTATTGTCATTGGCCATGGTCTATGATGGTTCATTTCTGGCTATTGTGGAAATAATAAATGAACCACCCTTCACAAACTTCTCTATCCCATCTTTAAGGAAAACTTTTACATTTGTATCTGACATAATGATTTACTTCAATATTTTAGAAGGGAAAGTTCATTAATTCTTTAGGGAAAGTGATTATGTACATTTTAGTTTGAGAAAAATACTAGTGTACCATAATAGGATTTCATCACCTTTTAAAATTATTGCACTAATCATTTTGAATTATGGCACTGTAATTTTAAAAATAAGATTTTTCTTAAGGCATGTTTATTTTAAAGAATGATTTGTCTAAATTATTTTCTTAAAACCTAAGATATCTTAAAACCAGGACATATAAATGTTTGAGTTAATTTTATTATTAAATAGTTTCCTTTAAGCAAATCAAAAAACATAATAAATATTCATTGTGATTGCTACCAATTATATAGCTATGACATTTTGGATGATTTTCCTGGATTTTTGTGTGTCTTGAAGATATGAATCCCCTGGAAACCAGAAAGTTATTGAAATCTAGTGTAATGCTGATTAATAAGATGGAATGTCTTGAACTTCTTGTGCATAGTAGTATTGGTTTATTGATTAGAAATTTGCTATATTCTTCTAGGATGGATATTCTTTCTGCTAAATTATATACAGTGTGATTATTTAGTTTTATATTTAATGCTTTGTTTATATTCTAGGATTCCTACTGATTTTCCTGTGTCACATTATATTTATACCATGTAGTTAGCTTTACTTTTTGCAAATATAACCTTATGTGACATATTGAGACATGTTTTCTTTTTTAAGGAAAAAATAAGGAGATGTCAACAGACTGAAAAGATGTTTTCAGAAGCATAGAGTCTTCAGAAAGATACTGGAGTTCATGAGATCTCAAGGTTAGCAGTTCACACATTATTATTTTCATGCTTTTACAGATCTGAGATATAAACTGCTCCAAGTTGTTCCTGCTAATGTGTAATTGGATGCTAAGGACACATGTTTACTTAAAATACATATTTTAACAAGATCTCTTCAAAATTTTTTTAAAAAACTCATTTATACCAGAAATATAATATTTAGTTCACTTGGGAATGGTTAAAAGAAAATATTGTTTCAGTAGAAAACCATTGGTTATTAAAATTTGCTTTGCTTTTTATAAAGGGCAGCACTGTTAAAATAAAAATAAATAAATATTAGGCATCTTTATAAAATTTTATTTCTGATTTGTTAAGAAATGTACACCTACTCTGCAAATTTTTCATTTATTTTGTATCTTTGGCTGCAACATATAGCATGTACACAAATAGTTTAGAAGGATAGCTGATCATCAATCCTTCTACAATCCTTTGAATCCTACTCCCTGACTTTCCCTAAGTACAATCAAATAAATTATGCTTTTGTTGGAAAATGTGGTCTTAATAAAATGACAATTCATATGAATGAGCAGAAGAATATTTGAGGACCTTTTCTATGTTGTTTAGAGTCCTAAGTCTGGAAAAGCAAAGCAAAATAAAACAGCTTATTAAACAACTTATTTAATAATTGCCTACCATAAAATATTCATTTGGAAGTTTGAATTACAGTGTAGGTTGAAATAGTTTATTCTCATGGGATAGCTTGAGAAAGTGGTTGATTTCTACCTTCTTTACTTTGTAGGACCCAATATCAAATATTCATAATTTAAAATGAAAAAGTATTGATGATCTTTTATTTTGATTGCCTTGGTCAGACTTGTCTTCTACATCTTCTACATCTTTTCCTCATTCATCCAAGGGTATATTCATTCAAAATTTATTTAGTACTTACCATATGCATGGCAATGGGCTAAGTGCTTTGGTTGTTTCAAAATGAATAAGATATGGTTCCTGTTCTCAAGAATTGCCCAACCAATATGTTACTCAGAAATTAATTTTATTATTAACACAAGCAACAGATAATTAAAAAGACAAGCCAGATTTAAAAGGGCATGTAATGAATTCTAAAATGCAATGAGAATTATATGGGGATTGTTCATATTTTCACATTATGGCTTGTATTAACCTAGCATAGTGAAGGTTTATACCAATGGGAGTGTTGTTACTCTATTACAACCCACACCCAATTGATGTTTTATGAAGTAACTCTTTAAGTACAACACAAGTAATATGAAATTTTTAAAAAGAAGCTTCTTTTTTGCCACAACTACAAATTTAATGTTGTAGGAAGTCGTTAATGCAAACACCTATGAAAAGAACAAAGTTGAGCATTGCCTACTTGGTGTTCTTTATTTTTATTCCAATACATTTAACTTCTTTATTAAGCTCACCAGAGAATTAATCATTTCCCTAACGACCTAGAAAGGCATGTATGTAGGTTTGAAAAGGATTGAACGCTATAAACCTCTAAGGGATCCACATGCAAATAGTAGCTGGATGAGTAAAGAATTTGCAGTGGTGTGGGAGTCCAGACTGCTTGAAATGGCACTGCATGCTTCTCATGAAAAGCTTTTAAGAAGGGGATAACTGAAGAAGTTAAAACAGATCAAATCATTAAAAACAGTAAAATTGTTTTTTGAAAAGTCAGTGAAGACATCTCTTGCTTAATTGTGCCATTAGACAAGTGGTTAGATTAATTTACATAACAACTACAATTATTCAACAAATATTTATTTATCTAGTACCTACTATGTGCATGGGAGCAGCAGTGAATAAAATACACCAATATCCTTGCCTCCATGGAAATTACATTCTAGAGGGTGAAAATATATAAGCAATAAAAAAATTAATTATATATTATGTTAGGTGGTTAGAGTGCTATAAGGGAAAGGGAATAGAGAATGTAGAGGGATAAAATTTTAAAATAAGCCTAATGACTTAGTACTGCATAATTTACACAAAAGAGATAGATACTACCTTTGCCCAAATAGTGCCAACTTTTCTGAAAATGAATGTGATGAAATACAACGCCTACTGGTAAGTTTTCTAAATCATCATTTTTAAAGTAAATGTTGTTAATGTATATAAAATAACTAGTGCTTGTCTTCCTTAATTTCAGCAGAAGGAAAGGATGTATTTTTAAAATGATAATACACTTACTACATGTACATAAAATGTGGTCAAAGAAAGGTACAATTGAACATGGATTAGTCCAATCACTTACTAAAAGGGTAGAGGCTATAACTATTCATCTGTGTAGGGGAGAAAATTAATCCAATTTTTTTAATTGAATAAATATTATGAGCCTAAAGTAGTTACAGATGTCTATGTCAATACATATAGATGACACATGGTGTTAAAAAGCTCTATATAATTGTCTTTCTGTTGTTTCATCATCAGTCTTATTATCATTTTAGGAGAGCTCTAAGTACTGGGACTACAGACAGAAGGGAATTATTTAAATACCATCTCATTCCCATAGTACTAATTTTTTAAAGGACACATGTCTTCCTTTGTACATTTAGTAGAAGATATATGGAGATTTGGAAATTAAAATAAATTCATCTATTTGTGATCATCAGCAAATGAGTCATCAAGTTTCTTTTGATGTAATCTGGTTGGGAATCTAGAGGTGTGTATGGCCCAGAAGACCTGTGCATTTTTTGCAACCCATCTAAACTATAGATGAATGTATCACATAAATTGATATTATCTTAAAAGCTATTCAGTATTGACTTTAGTGGTTAGAATTAAAAGGTTTAGCCAACTTGCTATGCAGAAAAAGAGGTTAAATCAATTCTTTTTCAGTGTTAATAAGAAGTTAATAAGTGAAAGGAATATCTAATCATCCAAATAAACAAAAATTGGATTAGGAGGTCTCAAAACCTAATAAATATTGCAACTCCTTCAGTATTCCAAAAGGCAGGTATTTTATTTTTTATTTTTTTTATTTTTTTTAAAGATTTTATTTATTTATTTGAGAGAGAGAGAATGAGAGACAGAGAGCATGAGAGGGAGGAGGGTCAGAGGGAGAAGCAGACTCCCTGCCAAGCAGGGAGCCCGATGCGGGACTCGATCCCGGGACTCCAGGATCATGACCTGAGCCGAAGGCAGTTGCTTAACCAACTGAGCCACCCAGGCGCCCGGCAGGTATTTTAAACAGCTTATCATCTAAAGTAAATAAATGTCCAGTATTGGAGTATTACAAGAATGATGCAGTGAAGGTCACAATTGTTTAGAAAGTCTATTTTAATTAAATAAGAGAATACTTATTGCATGTAGTGTGAATAGAACAGACAGTCAGCTCTATGAGTTTGACCAAAAGAGGCAACTGGTACTATTTGCTTTGGGAAAACCAAAAGAAAAGAAAACATGAGAGATGCAGAGGACTGGTGGAAGGCCATGGAGAAAATAAGGACATCTTCTTTTTCTTTTATTAAAATATTTTTAAAAAATTTTTAGTTTTTTAAATTTTTTATTTAAATTCAATTTAGTTAACATATAGTATATTGTTAGTTTCAGGGGTAAAATTTAGTGCTTTATCAGTTGCATATAACAAGGACTTATGTAATGTCACAGTGTCAGAGATAAATTCTTTCCAAACCAATATTCATCTTTGTTGCATTCATCTGGAAACTTCAAAGGAAAGAGCTAGAAGCTCTTTTGTTTAAGGATAACTGAAATGTGACTTTTCAAAAGCAAGTGGAAAATTTAAATTCCCTTACTTTCATCCTCCCTATATTTGCTTTATAATAGTTAAACCCAGGAATCATTTACAAATTTGTACCACAAATCCAGTTCCCCGTGGGCTGACTCTTCCATCCTTTCGCAAATCACCACCCAAAAATACACATCTTTGAATCCCACGTTACCTGGCATGCCTATTGCCCTGGGTCAGTCCTTTTCCTCCCCCTTTCTTCAGTGGTTCTCCAGATGATTTCCTACCATTCTCAATATTCCGTCAGTCTTATAAATAGTTTTAACTAATCCAGGTTTCTCAACCTCATCAATATTGACATTTGGATCAGATAATTCTTTGTTGTGGGGGCAATTTTGTGTGCTGTGGGATGATCAGTAGCATCCCTGGCTGCTCCAACCCCCGTTGGAGGGACACCAGGGATACCCCAACCCCCATTGGGAAAACCAAAAAATGTCTCTAGACATTGCCTAGTGTCCCCTTGGGACAAAATTACCCCAAGATGAGAACTACTGAACAAACCCTAACCTCCACAACCTCAATAAACATCCACTCCCTATCAACCAGAAAATATCCTAAACACCTTCAGCATCTTGTTTTCAATTAAACCTCAACTGAGACATTTGACAGCTTCTCTTGTCAAAATGAAACTTACCTCTGTCTGACCATCTGTGTGCTTTTAGTTTCCTTTTATTTGCTTATGCCTGGCCTTGTACCTAAAATGTGTCTTACAAAATAATGAGTGGATATAAAGCAAGTGAGGAAAATTAGGGAAAGGGAAAAATAAGGTAAAAACAAGATTAAGTCAGAAGTGATGCTAGGTTCAAATGACATAAACCCTTTTCTTGTCACTTCTTTTTCTTTGAATTCAGGGAGACTTGGATCTTTCCATGTTCTCCGAGTCTTGCTTGAAATTTAGCTTGGACACCAGCACCTTACTGTCTACATTTCTACAGCCTGTCCTTTCTCACTGCAACCTTCAATCCAAAGTAGAGTGGACCTTCTCTTCTCTTACACCCAGGCGCAAGAGTGCTCCAGGAGCAAATAATCCACTCTGCAGATTTATGGTTTTCTAATCCGAGTTAGCTCCTCAATAGCACCCACTAATCCTTCACTCTGACCACAGTCAGCCACTATTTCAAAAGTTTATCACCCCACTCCAGCCATACAATCTCCCCCCTTCATTCTCGGTGCACCTGTTATTTTAACAAGAAAATTGAGGTCATTGTGTGGAAACTACTTGTGCCTCCTTGCAATTCCCTCCAGCATCAAACAGCTACATCTATCAACATTCTTACTTTCTTTCCTCCAATCTTAAATGATCGGGAATCCTTTCTATTCAAGGCAAAGCCTGTGTTTGATTGTATTCCCTCTCACTGATGCTGAGGCTTTGGCCATTAGTTATTTCCTTTTTGTCCTTTATCTTCAACTTTTTCTCCCTTGCTCACTCTTTTCCTTCAACCTGTATACATTCTTCAGATTTCTATCCAAAAAAGTAAGTCAGCATACAAAACAAACTGACCTCTCTCTTCACTAGATTTCACAGGCACTACTATCCAATTTCTCTCCTCCCAACCCACTCAAACTCTCCATACAGCAGTCTACATTCATTATCTCTGGTTTCTAAGATCCAGTCACTCCTCAGCACAGTGCCATCTGATTTCTAACCCCATTTAGCAGAGCACGCTCTCTCTAAAGGCACAGATGACCTGGCAGCCCGTATCTTGACTGGCTCTCTCAGGGGTATTTGACACTGTTAAGTTCATTTTTCTTCTTCCACATCCTGGACTGTTGTGACACCCCACCTCTTGGTTTGCCTTACACCTTGTAGATCCTTTTGTAAAGGCCCCTTTGACAGGTTCTGCATTCTCTCCTCTCTCACAAAGTCTCGAATCACAAACTCAAATACTGATAAGTGGCCATAGGTAATATAAATGAGTGAAGTCAGCTAATTTAAAACAATAAACAATGTAGAGGCCAAATAACAGGCCCAAAAAAGTTCTTGAAATTTGACTCTTGCTCAAATCACAGTGCTCCCCAGAGATCCACCCTCAGCTTATTGTTCATCTATCCTCCCCATTGTCCCTGATCAAGCCAAACCACTCTTACAATTTTGTTAATTACATAGATGATAATGACTCCAACCTTCTTCTTCGATTAGGCGGCAGAATTACATATTACCCACACATGTCCATAGGATACCTAACAAGGACCCCCACACACACAAACAAATCATCAGAGCAATGAAATGGAATAGAAAGTCCAAAAATAGACACTATATACATGCAATAATAAAATGCAACAAAGAAATAATCATAAGTCAATGGAGAGGCCCCTCAATGAATGGCTATTAACACTCCAAGTACAGGTAATTAATTAGTGTCTGCTAAAGAGGGCGTTTCAAATGGGGGAGGGGGAATGAAGCAGAGAAGGAAAACGGCTTACTGAATAGAAGGTACTAGAACAATGTAACTATTTGGAGAAAAATAAAGTGTGATCTACACATCATATAATATTAAAGTAAAATGTAGGGGCGCCTGTGTGGCTCAGTTGGTTAAGTGTCGGCCTTCGGTTCAGGTCATGATCCCAGGGTCCTGGGATCAAGCCCTGTATTGGGCTCCCTGCTCAGGGGGGAACCTGCTTCTCCCTCTCCCTCTGCCTGCAGCTCCCCCTGCTTGTGCTCTCTCTCCCTCTGTTAAATAAATAAATAAAATCTTTAAAAAAAATAAAGTAAAATGTAGATAAAGATTTAAGATATTATTTTAAAATATTTTAAATTATATATTTTTCAACATTTAAATTATTATTAAACATTAAATAAATTCAATAGCTTTCAGGTTTTTATGTACCTTTGGTTTAGGAAAGCATTTAAATACTGCAAAAAAGCAAAGAGAAATGAGAAGTCATTTATTCAGCTTTATATTTATAAGCAATAAAATTCACTCTTCTTGGTTATAGTTTCATGAGATTTGATAATTGCACAGAGTCTTGTAATCTTTACCACAATCAAGATACAGAACAGTTCTATCACCCCCAAAATAACCTTGAGCTGCCCCTTGTCAACTCCACCCTCCCCCTGAAATCCCTGGCAACTGATCTGCTCTGTGTCACTATAGTTTTGCCTTTTCCAGAATATCATATCAATAGAAACATACGGAATGTAATCTTTCACATCTGGCCTTTTTCAGTTAGCATGATGCATTTGGGATTCAGTCATGTTGTTATGTGTATCAATAGTTTGTTCTCCATTATTGCTAAGTAGTATTCCATTGTCTGTATGTACCACAGTTTGTTTATCCATTCACCCATTGAAGGACACCTGGGTTGTTTAGCTCTTAATGTTTGGAATAGAGCTGCAATAAGCATCCACGTAGAAATTTTTGTGAGAAACTATGTTTTCACTTATCACAGGTAAATACCCTAGTGAGATTGTGTATCACATGTTAAGTATATGTTTAACTTTCTAAGACACCATAAAACTGTTTTCCAGAATGGCTTATACCACCTTGCATTTCCACCAACGATGTATGAACATTCACTTTGCTCCATGCCTTCACCAGCATTTGGTGTTATCAGTTTTTATTTTATTTCAGTCATTCTAATTGTCATGGTGGTTTTTAATTTTCAGGTCCTTAAGGAATAATAATATTGAGCAATTTTCTCTGTGCTTATTCACCACCTATACCTTTATGAAGTGTGTGTTCAAGTATTTTGAAATATTTTGTCCAACTTTTCAAAAAGACTATTTTTTTAGGGCAGTTTTATTTAGATTCACAGCAAAATTGAGAAGAAAGTCTAGAAATTTCACATATATTCCCTGCCCCCACATGTGCACAGTCTCCCCCATTATTAACAACCCCTACCAGAGTGAGACATTAGTCATAATTGATGAACCTCCTTTGACATATTATAATCAAAGTTCACAGTTTACATTAGGTTTCATTCTTGGTATTGTATATTCAATGGGTTTGGACAAATGTATAATGCCATCATTGTAGTTTCTATAGAGTATTTTCATTATCCTAAAAATGTTCCATCTATTTACTTTCCTCCCCACCCCCACAATCCCCTGGCAAACACTAATTTTTTACTGTCTCCATAGTTTTGCCCTTTTCAGTATGTTATATAGTTGGAATCATACAGTATGTAGACTTCTCAGATTGGCTTGTTTCACTTAGTAGTACACATTTAAGTTTTCTCCGTGTCTTTTTTGTGGCTTGATAATCCATTCCTTTTTAGCACTAAAAAATATTCCATGGTCTGGATGTATCACACTTTATTTATCCATTCACCTACCTGAGGACATCTTGGTTGCCTCTAAGTTTTGGCAATTATGAATGAAGCTTCTAGAAACATTCATGTGCAGAACTTTTGCTTGGACATAAGTTTTCAACTCCTTTGGGTAAATACCAAGGAGCACAATTGCTAAGTCATATGGTAAGAGTAGGTTTAGTTTTATAACAACCCACCAAATGAGGACCCCTGGGTGGCTCAATCAGTTAGCCTTTGACTCTTGATTTTGGCTCAGGTCGTGATTTCAGGGTCGTAGGTTTGAGTCCCAAGTGGGGCTCCGTGCTCAGTGGGGAGTCTGCTTGAGGTTATCTTTCCCTCTCCCTCTGCTCCTCCCCCACCCACTCTCTCTAACAAAACAAAACAAAACAAAACAAAACAAAACAAAACAAAACAAAAAAAGAAAAAAGAACCCATGAAAATGTCATTTGAAGTGTCTACACCATTTTGCATTCCCAACAATGAATGAGAATTCTTCTTGCTCCTCATTCTCTCCAGCATTTGGTATTGTCAGTGTTTTGGATTTTGGCCATTTAATAGGTGTAAATAGTACCTTGTTTTAATTTGTATTTCGCTGATGACATATGATATGGAACACCTTTTTGTATGCTCATTTGTCATCTGTATATATTTTTTGGTGAGGTATTTGTGCAGGTCTTTGGCCATTTTTTAAATGCTTTGCTTCTTTTTGTTAAGTTTTAAGAATTCTTTGTGTATTTTTAAAAAATATTTATTTATTTTTAAATCAGAAAGAGAGTGAGCACAAGCAGGGGGAGTGGCAGGCAGAAGGAGAAGCAGCCTCCCTGCTGAGCAAGGTGCCCAATGTGGGACTAGATTCCAGGACCCTGGGATCATGACCTGAGCCGAAGGCAGCCCAAGAATTCTTTGTATATTTTATTTTACTCTATTTTTTATTGAGTAGCTTTCTATTGTTGAGTTTTGAGAGCTCTTTATAAATATTTTGGATAAAAATCTTTTGGGAAATGTGAAATTTGTAAACTTTTCCCTTTCTGTGGCTTGTTTTTTATATTCTTTACTGTTTTTCATAGAGTAGGGGTTTTTGACTTTTATGAAGTCTTATCTATCAAAGTTTTTCTTTATGGGTTATGGTTTTGGTTTTGTATCAGTAAATTCTTTGCCTAACCTAAGGTCACAAGGATTTTCACCTATTCTAAATATTTTATAATTTCATGTTTTACTTTTACGTATATGATTAATTTTGAGTAAATTTTTGTATAAGTTTCAATATTTTGCGCATAGACATCCAACTGTTCTATCACCATTTTTTAAAAAGGCTATCTTTTCCCTATTAAGTTGCCTCTGTACCTTTGTCAAAAATCAGTCATATTTGTTCAGGTCTATTTCTGGTCTCTCTATTCTTTCCCGCTGATGTATGTATTTATATGTTTCCCATTATCACATTGTCTTGGTTACTGTAGCTTTATAGTAAATCTTCAGATCAGATAGTGTGCATCCTCTTCTCTTTCAAAATTGCTTTGGTATTTTAACTCCTTTGCCTTGACCTATAAATTTTAGAATCAGCTTGTTGATATCTGCAAAAAATCCTGCTGGGATTTTGATTGGAAAATTCATAGATGTATATTAGAAAATGCTCCAAATACAACCTACATAAGAAAAGACACTTGAAAAAATATTTGCAGCATATGTAAGTACAAATGGTCAATATTATTAAAATATAGAGAGTTGTTAGATATCACTGAGAAAATACAAACTTCATTAGGATAATTGGCAAGGCCTTGAGGGAACTTTTTACAAAAGAAATTCTGGTGACCTCTAAACTTGAAAAAGAAAATGTTCAACCTAACTAGTAGTCAAAGACACTTGATAAATAATGCTCATATAAACATATAAAGCTTTGGGAAATAGTGTAGCATACTGACAGAGAGCATCATTTTTAAGGTCAGACTGAACTTTGAGTTCATTTTCCACTTACCTGTGAGGTTTTAGGCAAACTATTTTTTTAAAGATTTTATTTGTTTATTTGAGAAAGAGAGAGAGTGCATGCACAAGCAGAAAGAGAGGCAGAGGAAGAGGAGAGAGAAAATCCAAAGCAGACTCCATGCTGAGTGTGGAGCCTGACGTAGGGCTCAATCCCACAAGCCTGAGATCATGACCTGAGCTGAAATCAAGAGTCGGAAGCTTAACTGACTGAGCCACCCAGGTGCTCCAGGAGTTAGGCAAACTTTAAGCTTTCTGATGTTCAGACACTTTACCAGTAAAGTAGATACAGAATCTACTTTGATTTGAGATTTGTGATGATCTACACATCATATAATATTAAAGTAAAATGTAGGGGCACCTGTGTACATGGTAAACACACAAATCTTAAATTTATCTAATGTTATCATAAATATATCTAATACTGGTGAAGATGTGGAGAAATGAACCATGTCCCACTATAGGAATGGACAGGTAAATTGGTTCAACTTTTCTAAAAAACAATTTGTTATTATGTATAAATGACCTTACTCTCTGTATACTCTTTGACCTAGGGATTCCAAATTTTTAAAAGCCTTAATGAAAAAGTCAATTATGAACACAGAGCTATGTATACAAAGATGTTTACTGAGATGATATTTAAATTAATGAAAATGAGAAACCTCTGCGTGTCTGGAAATAATGAATTAATTAAATAAATTATTAAATATCCACACAAAACAATAATCTGAGGTGGTTAAAATAAAAGTTTTTCCACAACATAGTTTATTATTGGAGACCTAAGTGAAAAAGGAGGCTATAAAACAGCACTCACAGTGTAATGCCACTATGCTTTCAAATGATGTGTAATGCATGGAAGAAAGGATGATTATGTAAATGCATATGTATATATGTGTATGCACATGCACACACACATGTAATAAAACTGGTTATATCAGGGTGGTTAAGTGTAGATTTAATTTATTGTCTTCCTGGTATTTTTCAGTAGTCTCCAAATTTCCTCAAAATGCATCTTATTATTATAAGAAAAGATAACTTAAAATATGAAGTATGAAAGGATAGAAAATCATAAACTACTATAAACTATAAAAAGATAAATAGCCAACTACTTAAAACATTTCATAGGTGACAGTGAAGGGTGATTACCCTTATTATTTAAGGAAATCCACAAATTAATAAGAGCATCAATAAGGCTCCATAAAGAAAATGGGGTAAAAGAAATGAAGGAACAACTTGCATTAAAAAAGAAATATAAATAGCTAATTAACATATAGAAAAGTTCATCTTCAAAAGTACTCAAAGAAATGGGAATAAAACGTAATTTTATACCTATCAAATGAGCAAGATTTTTTACTGCATATCTGTTTCACTGACCTATCCTCTTAATGGAAATATGCTAGGGGCAAAATATGTCAAGAAACTTTCATATGCTTATGCTTTCTTAACTTAAACAAGCAGTAGATTTCCAGACAAGAGGAAATATATCATAGCATTATATATAATTGTTTGAAATATTGAAAATAACATACATGTTCTATATTAGGAGAATTGTTTTAAAAACTGTGGTACATCCAGAAGATATCACATTACACAGCTACTAAAATTTCATTTACAGGAAATTTCAATGACGTGAAATGTCACTAAATATGACATTTATTAGAATATGTTAGATGAGAAAAATAGACATAAAAAAGTGGAGTTAATATAAATTATATATACACAAAGGACCATTAAAGTAAATAAAGGACAGGGAGAATAAATCAAATGATTTACCAATATATTATAATAATGTAAATATTATAGTGTCTGAAATGCAAAAATTTCCTTTCAGAAGTAGAATGACAAGTGATTTGTTCTTTTTTTATTCATTTCTAAATGTTTACAATTTTTATGTAAATCTTAATTTAAAAAAGAATCTGCTTATCTCCTCCCTGGCCCAAATCTTTTGCTGCTACTATGTTCACCATCTTAGTTATAAGTAGCCAGTCATCTTGACAGGTGGGTGGCTTGGTCGGTTAAGTGACTGACTTTTGGTTTTGGCTCAGGTCATGATCTCGGGGTCCTGAGATCAAGCCCCATATCCGGCTCTGTGCTCAGTGCAGAGTCCGCTTCAGATTCTCTTTACTGCTCCCTCCAGCTTGCATGCTCTCTCTCTCTCTCTCTCTCTTGCTTTCTCTCTCTCAAATAAATAAGTAAAATCTTAAAAAAGAATAAGTAGCCAGTCATCTAAGTCAGAAAGTTACAAAGTAACTAAGATTATTACTTCTTACTCACCAGCCACTTCCAGAAAATCATGACTGAATTCTATGGAGTTTCTTTCTCATGCTACTTTTCTTCTCCTCCTGAGAACTGCATTGTCACTGCTTTAATTCTGTTGCTCTTCATCTCTCACCCAGATAATGTGATAGTCTACTGATGAGTATCACAGATTCCATTTGTGTCTCTTCACATCCATTCTCGATACAGCTGCCCAGAAGCTCAATCTGAAACAAATATCTGACCATGACCTTCAGTTACCCTCTTAAATTTCTTCAAAGATTTCTTATACATTGTTAGGATCCAAGCTCTACCACTGAGCCAGCCAGGTGCCCCATCACAGTCTCCTCTTTACACAGAGAGGCTTAGATCTAGTGACTCTTCCAAGAAGTCTTTCTGTGTTCTAGCACCTTGTGTTTGTGTCTATTAGATAATTGACCACTTTATTTAAATTACCTATTTACATGTTATCCTCCCCTCAAGACCAGTGAGTTCCGAAGTCTAATGCATATAACCTCCTATGGGGTGAGCAAGTGAGAAGCAAAGTAAAAATATTAGTATCTTTCTAGAATTTAAATAAAAATTTGAAAAAAATGAGTTGCATTTAACCTTGTTATTCCTATTATTTTTATTTTTCACATGAATATTATAATAAAAATTGTTGAAAAATAACCAAATTGATCGAAAAAATATTAGTATCTATATTTATGATTTTTTATCATTTCTAACTTCTATGTCTAAATATTCATATAATTTAGATAATATAATACATTATATTACATATAAGTACATATACATGCATATACATATGTATATATATACATTTACTACATATATGCATATATTTTATATATATATATGTATATATATATGGGTGAAGTACATGCAGAAACTTTCTTTTTTACTGGTGAGGATATGTGATTTAAAATGCATGAAGACAGGGTGCTGGGTGGCTCAGTCAGCTAAGCAACTGCCTTCAGCTTGGATCAAGATCCCGGAGTCCTGGGATCAAGTCCTGCATCGGGCTCCACTCAGCGGGAAGTCTGCTTCTCCCTCTGCCCCCTTACCCAGCTCATGCTCTCTCTCTGTCAAATAAATAAATAAAGTCTTTAAAAAAATAAATAAAATGCATGAAAACCTTTGCTCTGAACCTTTTCAAGAGCAAAGAATACATTTTATTTATCCTGAGTATATAGCAAAGTGTTGGGCACATACAGACTCTCTGTGAACTTCACTGAAATTAAAATTTTAGCAAACTCTTATCTACATTTATGCAGTTAGTAGTGGAGTTATTAAAAATTTGGATTAAGGTGGAAAATTCTCTCATTTACTAACCTGATGTGTATGAGAGTTAGAGAGAACTTAAAAGAGAAAAATAAAAAGCAACAGAGGACATGTCCATACTAAAGTAACTTTCATGATTAAGAATGTTTTAAAATTGTGAGGACTATAAAGTTTTAACAGATACGTGCTTATAGTATTTCAGAGGAAGCTAAAATTCAACAGTGTTATAGACTAGAAGATCTATGGGGATTTATAAAAGGGAGTATACATTTTTGAAGCAAATGAAATTTTGAAGATAGAGTATGTTTGTTGACCCCAACTCTACAAGCTCAGAACTCGCAAGTCCTTTAAAATTCTTTTCAAGGAGCTGTCCAATTTATATAGTATGTACATATGCATGGGGATATCTGCCAATCAATTCCAATACTAATCTGATAGAAGAACCAGAAGTCTAAACCACAGAGAATTCCATTCAAATAAGTTTGATTACCTTATAGTGAATGACTCTCTTAATTTTAATAAAATTATAGTTGCAGTTATGTATAATTCCAGGCAACAAGTGTAGGAAAAATGTAAAGAAAAGTCAACTTTTGGTTTGTATAAGAGCAAATGGATACAAATGAATGAATAAAATATTAAAAGCTGTGTTTCAGTGTTGTTTTCAGGGTAAAGTTGAAAGTATATATCTAAATATAACATCAGATGTTGGAAAGGAATTTTTCTCTCTGATTAGTTTTTAAGAAACATTTTATGAACATGATGAATTTGGAGGCCCTCTTGGGTTTTTTCCCTATACAATATTGTAGCTCTATGTTTTCCTGCCCCCCTCCTTTATTTTAAGCAGAGCTGATTCTAATTTAATTGTTTTTAGGTTTTTAACATCAAGCCCAAAATAAGCTTCTAAAACTTTGTGTTACTTTTTGAAAATTCTCTTCTATTCTAAGCATACATTTTCTGAAACAATGCTATTTTTATCTCACTCAAGATTACCTTTAAGAATCAGAAGAAATGAATCCATGGTATGAGATAGTTCTCATACGGTCTCATATATTAGAAAAAAATAAAAATAACAGATGGAACCTATTTCAGAACACCTAAAAAAATCCCTTAGTATTAAAGTTCTTTTATCTTCCAAAATGACTTTTCAAAACAGGATAATATTTTATATTTTGAGCACAATCAGTTAAGGAATTGTTCTCAACACAGGTTTGATTTCCGGTTGTCAATATCATCTAACTATTTCTTTTACACCCAGCAGAGGTGGTAGCTTTATACCTTTTTCTTAAATATAAATTGAAAGTGTTGAAAAATGGCTGTAATTTTATGCTTTATTTTATCTCTAGGTATTTTATTTTTCAGGTCTAAAGAAAGAAATATGGCATAAATAACAGCCCAAAATATAAAAGTACAATTAGAATTACATACTGACTCATTCCCAAACTCTCCTTAATCATCATCACCCTCATCTCAGACTGACTGAGGAACTATTCTGCTTTGAAATCCATTTTTTGATGCACCCTGTAGCAATGGGAATCCTTTACTTGAATCTCTGTGCTTGACAATCTCATAAGGGTCAAGGGCATAACAAAGTGCTAAAAGAGGCCAAGCTGCCTCATGCTCACATTGTGTGCTCTGTGTTGAAACTTCGAGAGGTTTATTGATGCAGTGGGACTAGAAAAATGAGAACAGAACCAATTTTCTCCATGGCCTTCACCCTTTCTCACAGACCACAAGATAACCACTGTTATCAAAAGGAAACTAGAATTTTCCTCTTCTGTTTTTTGTCAAGCTAAAATAATGGGATTTCTTTTTTCTTCTCAAGGATGTTTTACTAGGTTAAATATCAATCTTAGCAAGATATTACTTATATTCGGGACAAGTAGTGTATTTCCATTTCTTTTTCTCTACTACTGATATGTGAATAATACGAGTATTAACATGATCTTACATTTAAGTTTAAAGATTTTATACCAACTTGACAAAAGTTAGAAAATTTTGTTTATGCACGAACAAAATATAAGATAATATTTTTTATGGTTTTCAATGTATCATAAAAGGTTTGTGTTGATAAAATCAATACAACCTATAATAAATCCTAAATCTAGGAGAGAATGAATTCTCATATTTGTAAAATTTGAGAAAAAATATAAAGAAAGAAAATTAGGTTAAAATAAGATGTTATATAGTGAAATTAATTATCTCATCAAAGATTATGCTACTTTCTCTAGTGAAGGAATATCTTGCTTTAAAATTAAAGAATCAAAGTGAGGTGTATTTCACTAAGACAAGGGCTGAAAAAACTGGCAGCCCGAGAACTAAAGATGTATTTTGTTTGGCCATCATAGTCCCTACCCCCCGCCAATCAAATTTCCATTACTTCCCCTTTTCTTACTCTGTGTTATTTCACATATTTTGTTATCTGTCCAGTCCTGAAGTCATCTGAATTTGTAACCTCAGCTTTAAAAAGTTATTGAATGATTTCCAAAACATTGACAAGTGTGTAGAACAGATTCTTTTATATATTATCGGTAGACATGTAAATTCTTTACAACACCTTTGAGGGTATTTGGCAATATTTACCAAAACTTTGATTCCTTCGACTCTTCTCGCTCTCTGAAGTTATTCTACAGAAACACTTATATAGGTGCATAAGGGTTGTTCACTGATACATTGATGAAATTAAAAATCAGAAACCTTCCAAATATCTGTCAATAAGGTATTAATTAGTGTAATAAATTCTAGTAAATCCATATAATCAAATATTATATAGCTCTTTAATAAAAGAATGAGGTATTTCTAATATACTTTGATGTGAAAAGATATTAAGTAAATATTAAGTAAAAAAAGAAAGTGGCAAAATATTTTCATGTTTCTATGAAAAATTAGGTCATTAAAACAGTAATACATTAGTATATTGCTAATAGATATCAAACTGGTAATAATGGCTATCTTTGATGGGGTGGGTGGGGTTATGACAGATTTCTTATATTCTAAACCCATATCCCTATAATATTTAAATTAGTAGAACAAGCGTATGTAACACATAATAAAAATCTAAACTATAGAATCCAAAACACTGAAACTTTCTATAAAAATTTATCAGATAAAAAATCACTTTCTTATATTTGAACTTGTGTCAGAGCTTGGCTATTGATACAGTGAGAATAATGGTATATAATATGGTTCAAATTGTAAACAATGTTTGGGTTATGTTTACTAGCTTCTTGCTACTTTATGTCTTCTTATTTAAAAGAATAAAATGCATTTTTAGAGGTATAAGAAAATTGTTAAATTTTAACTCATTCTTAGGAAGAAGAAAACACTTAAATATTTAGGGACATATTTTTCATAGACATAAGAAGAGAAACATGTTTGGAGCTTCATGAAAAGTGTTATGCTGGGGACCAGGTCTATACCAAATGCTTTAGATATCTCTTCTCCTGACTCACATTTTAAAATTCTGTAATAACCTGTTTGGAAAGGAAAGAAAAAGTGTAATCCTCCTACTGCTGAGAAGAAAAATTTGTCATCTCTGACTTAATCATGAAATAGGCAGTAAGTTACAAAATAAACTGGGCAAAATTTAGATGCCCTGTCCTTGTAAACCATTTGGTCTACAAATGGACAGATGATATACAATATGACCTTCCTGTCATCAAGGATAGGATCAAGAGTGAGTCAAGCTTGCATGCAAGAGAAGGAATTTGTGTGCTAGCCTTGGAAAATTTTATGTCTGACCTGATCTCAGTGACAGGTTTATTGCCATGATGAGAAAGAATTAAAACCTTGCTGGCCTAGAGAGGAACTTGAAAATAAAGAGGGGATCACAGTCTGGAAAATGAGATCATGGCTTAGACTATTGTCATCATTATCAATAGCAAACATATACCAAGAACCCACCAGATGAAAGGTATTGAATTAAGTGTGGTGAGCCTGATGTGATAAAACCCACATGAGAAGCTGACAGAATGATATATATTCACATAATTGACTTAAGAGTGTATTTAGTTATTCTAGACATCATCAGAAGTGGTAACATTTGAACATTTCTGTCTCCCATGACACCACGTCTCCTCTCTCAGAAAAATGCACGCAAAAGTTTGCAGGTGAAATCGGAGGTTCATTCCTCCATAGATCCCTGGTTTTACTTTAAAATGAGTTTCTTAGGTTAACACTTGAGATGGAAAAGACAATCTGGATTTGAGTGCCAGCATATATGTACATTTGTGTGCCAATAATAAGCTTCTAAAATTTATTTTAATTAAATATTAACCAAGTATGTCAACACAAACTTTCTGAGCATTTGTCAGTTTAAACAGAAAATGTCATATATTCTAGTTGCTTGTCAAATGGTAGTGTTGTTGTTGTTGTTGCTTTAATGTTAGTTCAGGACAGGCGGCCTCAAAGTTTTAAAATGCAGATTCATTTGGCCTCAAATAACTCTTATCTATTTACTATTAATCATGCTGGAACAGGTTGCTTCAGAGTGCATCTGGGTATGCCTTTTACTCCTTTCCTAAGAGTTGATGACTAAAGTTTCTACAGTGTTGCCGTAAATTAAAGCTGAATATACTTTTCACATGATTCTACCCATCAATGAACATGCTCATATCCAATGGCCACATGAAAACTATACTTTTTCACCGAAAGTATTGGTTCTTTCAGGTGACAAATAGATAATAACTGTCTTCAAGACTTAGATATTTTTCTAGGTGTTTATTGACCTCACCTTTATGAAATTACTCGTAGAATTTCTGGAGTGTGTTATGTAAAACATGTGTCAATCCCTTCAAATCAGTATCGTGAACAGAAATGTATATATGGTTGTTTGAGCTCCGACTCTGCCACAAAGATGCTGATACAAACACAGATTCCGGCAGAATCTGCTCATCTTCCCCAAAGGGATATTTAATCATGATCCACTATATGTAACTCCTTCACATTTGTTAGCTATTGGACACATTCAATGTTATATCCTAGGAGAACAAGATCTTAAAGTATGTTTTCAATTAAACAGATGAATAAATAATATGCTTTCCTATTAGTTAATATGTATTAATTAAGATCTGCTCTAAGACTATATGTCGTTGCACTGGGTACAGCTATTGTTTCCACATTGTATCAGATGTATGGCAGTCCTCAAAGGGATATTGAAAACAGGATACTTAAAGTGAACAGTTAACCAGGAAAGTCTGCATTCCCTTTCCTCTCTGGCTCAGGGGACCCTCCAGAAGAACTCTCCACCGCAGTTCATACATCTATTTTTCACATCACTCTATTGTCTCTGCTGCCCAGGACCAAAGATAAATCAACTTCTTCAAATGTCGGGAAAGAAGGACAGTGGATAACAAACTTGACTGCTACTGACACATTCAACTCCATGCTGCTTTTTCGTATTTGTGGCAAAGGGACAAAGCAAGGGGGAAAGTAACCACTTACTGAGCGCCGGTGGTTTATAGTTTCTGACTTGGTGAATACTGAGCTTTAGGGATCTGTCGGCCATACAGTAAATATATTCAGACACCAAACAACAGGGGACCCAAAGGCCCTTAATGCCAAAAACTTCACCTTGAATTTTCCAAAAGAGAATATCCCTGGATCCTAGATATAGAACGAATCATATTTATCTGCTCTGTTACATCAGTGTTGTATTATGAGTAGCTGAAAGAAATAGTTTTTACCATTACCGATTAATATTTTCTGTCAGTATTGTAAGTGTAAATGGGGGAAAAGTTATTACTAACTTTAGACTCATTTCTTATGAATTATTAGCAATTATACAGAATGTAACACCTCCTCTCAATGAGCTCGTATTTTTTTTTTTTTTTTACATTTAATTTATGGTACCTCAAAGGAGCATCATTATGCTCCCTTTTCTGTGCCCTCTTGGTGTTTCCTCATTTCTTTCTCTTGCTTTTCCTTTTCCCCACCTTCCTCTTTCCATTTTCTTCTCTTCTTATTGATCTTCAAGTTTCCTTCCCTCTACCTTAATTACATGTATGACCTAGAACTGTGGCTTGCCTTCCATTTTTCTTTTTGATTTGTTCAATCCAGAAAACATTTATTATCTACCATGTGTACATACCATGCTCAGTGCTTACTGAGCATCGTAAGTGAAGAAGAACTAATTTCTGCCTTGAGGAAACTAGGGAGCTTTTTTTTTCCCTTCGGCTCCTAAGGAGTAAGAAAAGCAAAGCTAGAATGCTTGAGGATAAAGGAAGAGGACAGAGTCAGCCTCCATCGTTAGCATTCTTAGCAAGGACCACTATTCCGGCAGTAACCTCAGTAGTTCAGCTGTGGCCACAGCTCCTTACGGGGACAGAAGCTGACATTTGATGCTATAGCCGTGCCTATAAATACAAATACCCCTGAGAGAAATCTAGTTAATTAAGCTCTCCTTATTTGGGATTCCCATGGTGCATTGTTTAATTTCTTTTATTATTATTATCATTATATACCATTCTGCCTATAATTGTGCCATTTCCCCCAAACCAGTAGGAGAAAAGTGGGGCAGGCCATTTTGAGACTCTGGGATTCTAATTTCCAGGGATACCTTCATCCCTCTCATTAGTATTCTCGCTTCTTCGAAGATCATATTAGCTGCCTCTACTTTCCCATATTCTTCATAAAGTAATTATCCTTGTGTTCTCTATGACTTACCCACTGCCCACACTTCCATTCTATCTGTTCCTCTATAACTCTTAGGAAGGAGGAGCATGTCCAGTCTGTCCAGATTATTTCCATGTAGCTTTAAGAACCATTTTCTGGAATTGCTTTTGAAATGGATCATTGCCATTTTCAATGGCATTCCTCCTTAGTATCTTGCCTTGACATTTCTATCATGTTTTTCACAATAGTCTCCAGGAATAGAAACGGATATTCTATTCCTTTGCTTCAGTTGAAGTGTCCCCTTCCCCTTAATTAAAGAATAATGAAACGGCTTCTCTTTACACTGAGTCTTGACATATTTTCTGGAATGTGATGATACATTTGTGAATACTATTTTAGGGACATTCTCCTCATTTATGAAGGATCTAGCATCTGTCACCATTGCTAAGTACCTGCCTTAGCAAATTCTCAAATAGCAAAAACTGCTATGTATAACATTTCAGCCACTTCTTACTTTAAAATCACCCCAAATATATTTGGGGTTTTCCCCACACTTGTTAAAAGAACTTTTCTTAATGATGGACTAGCAAACATGAGCTGTCATGGGGTAGAGGTTGAGAAAGTAAAATGTTATTTAAGTAACCATGTCAAGCTTAAATTTTCTTTGAGTCTTGCCCTTTTTCTTTAAAATTCATGCAACTCTTTCCATTCAACTCCATGGCATATTTACGTTGATTATAAAACAATAGGATGTTTTGATTACTTAAAGCATTTTCTCCAAAGTGTTTTCAGTAAAACCATCGGATCAATATGCACTGTTTTTACTCTGTGGTTTCATGTTAAGTCCAACTTGCCTCCCCTGATAGGTGGGAAAAGACAAGAATTTGCTTTCTCTTTCACCCTGTTCAACTAAGATAGAATTTTCATAGCTAACCTACTTGATTTTCTTCCTAGTCATGTACACCCCCACTTTTTCCCTCACTCTTAAATAAGCTGACATTTTACCTGACATTATATAAAAGCCTCACCTGTTTGTCCAATATTTAATTATTTTTCCCAATGCTTATATATTTTGAGCATTTTTACATAGCTCCTTCTAGATGTCTTTGATTAAGAACTCCAAGAGGACAAATGCTTTGTTCTTTTCTATAATTTACAGTGTGACTTGCATAGCTAATGTATAACCAGATGTTTAATAAATGCATTTTGATGATGATTTTTAAATTTATTTTCCAGCTTCCTTTATATAACCTTCTTGCTTGAACTACTGTGGATTTCTATTGCACTCCAAGTGGTTCCCTGCCAGAGACATGGTTAACAATAAGAGAAAAGTAGGCAATAACAGCAGTAATTGTTGATATCAAAATGGCATAAATTTTAAAAATTAATTTAATATGTAAGAGAATTTAATTTTGATTTGAGACTAGTTCTTGGCTGAGCACGTCTGTTAGTGACTATGTTGGGACAAGTTGTAAAAATCCTTCTTGACTTAAAACCAAAGGTGCTAGAAATCAGGATAAATCTGCAGGTAAAGCCTAATCCTTGAACTTGAGAGATCTCCAGAGCTGCTGATAATATGCCAATAAACCCAAAGGATGAAATGCCAGAAGTAATTGACCTGTAGGCCATCCCTAATAAAACAACATGAAATTACAAGTCTCTCCAGCCCAAACCTCGAAGCTACTGCTGTTCCTGGAGAGAAGAGTGCATTGTTTCACCGAGGCAAGGTGTCGGCAGGCAACCGGTGCTCCCTCTCTTTTTTGCTTGAAAATGGCATTGAATAGGCTGTTGAACTTGTTTATATTATTTGCTTCAGTGCCTTGCCTTGGCAAATTACTCCCTGTCTTTATTGTTAAATTCAGTGCACTGGTAGTGTTTTAATTTTAGTTTGTAGCCTAGTGTTTAATGTTTCCACCAGTGTAAACAATATTGGATAAGTTGATATTCTCTCTGAGACAGAAGCTCATACATTTTATCTGGTCCTCTATTTGGAAGTCTTTTACTTGCTCCCTAGAAAGTCTTTATTTTTTGCATTTAAAGGTATCCTAATTTTATGGGAACCATAATTAATACCTATAATCTTGTCCTCTGCTCTGCTGCTATAGGCAAGGCATTCTCGTCCTTATGTCCTTTGAATGCTTAACGGCGAAGTCAGTTTCTCCCTACCATTCTTAGCTCACTAAGCTCTGGAGACAAACAGACTTGCCCCTCTATTTCACAAGACACCTCATTGATCTTTCCAGTTTTATCACACCAGTTCTTTGTTTTCCACAGGAATCCCTGCTGGCTTGTCCCTACAGGATTCTTGCTGTATTCTGAATTACCTAATTAGTCTAAATCTCTAAACCTGAACTCTGGATTCTGTAACTCAGAGGGAGAACTTAGCTGCCTGGTCTTGCCTGGAAGAGACAATCCATTTTCTGTCCTTGGTAGTTTGATAGTCCTTCTGTATTTATCTTTAACATAGTTTCTAGATATTAGTGTGATTTGTGCATCTAGAAATAGCATCCCAGGATCATTTTGCATATATTTTAAAAAGCCAAATAATTTTATGTGGCAGGGTTTTCTCTGGAAAGTGTGCCTTTCCAAAGAAAAAGTCAAATAATAACATACATACATTGCCCTGACTGCTTGAGTTTGGAGTAGTTCATATTCCATCAAACAATCAAACTCTTTTGCTTGAATAGCCATCTGCAGGGTCAGTTGCTGTTCAGAGTTCAAATTCTAGCTCAATCCCAATCTGGCCTCTCTCTACCTCATTGCCTGGTAGGTAATCACATGCTTTCTACCACATGGAGTTTTTTAGACAGTGAGGAAGGACTGTCAGGTTCTATTACTTATTGCACAACTCACGTATTGGAGATTATAGTTTATAAAGGAAAAGTCCTTTTGCCTTATTCTCTACCTGATGGCTTTCCACATAGCTTCTAGAATTTGGGCTTTCAGTGACTCATGAGCATTATAGAGATTGTCCTAAGGCCTCTCTCCTTTGTTTTTAGCTACTTCAGGATGACCTTAAAATTGGTGGTCTGCCTATCACATAATGGGTGGTACCTCCCACCAAAGTTTTCTGCCCATTTTATAGCACAGATTCTTCTCACACATCTGGAGCACTGCAGGGCATCCAGCCCAACTGACACACACCGTGAGATACAAAGATGAATTAGGTCATCTATGCCTACAGAAACCATGGATATTGACACAATAGCTGCTGAGCTCACATGTGGCCATGACAGATGTCATGTCCCTCAGCAGCTCTTTCTACTCTAAGTACATGGGTCATAACCTAAGCCGTTGTTTCCGTCCCTGCATTGTGCACTCCATGAAGGCACAAGTCTCCACAAACCCCAGGTCTAGGGTAAATGCTCACATTTGCCAAGTTAGTGGGGCAGACAGTGAATTATTGCTTTCCACAGATTTTTTTTTTTTTTCAAGTTGTTTATATAATATCAGAAAATGAAGGTCCCGTAGGTAGAGGGCAAAACTGCCTTCTTACCACTGAGGAAACTGAGACTTTGTGTGGTCAAGTGATTTGTCCAAAGTCTTAGCCAGGTCTAGAACTTGGAAATCTGTTTACTACTGTAGTGTCCTTGCAGGCAGTCTTGAAATACAGCAATCACAGCCTTGGAGCAGTGATTAAAATTGTCAAAGACTATTTTTTTCAACTTGCCCATTCCCTTCCAGAACTTTTGATACATCACCCTAACACTTCTGACATTCTACTCCCTCTTCTGGAAAAATTAGTTTGCCTATTTCAGAGTATCTCTGATGGGATTGTTCTGTGTGAGTGAATGGCATGAAAAAACTAGAAGCGTTGAAAACCAGCCCTTTGAGAATTAGATGAGCTTTCTTTAAAAAAAGAAAAACAAAACACATACACACACACAAAAACCCATACCCACAAATTTTTGTATATAATTTCCTAAGACTCATGAATCTCTTAAAGCTCATGATTACCACTTGGTGTTGATCTTGTTAGCAATAGTAAAAAAATATATATATATATATGATACATGTTGTGAAATATATATAGTGATATACAATAGATATGTGTATGTATATAAGACATATGTATATAAACATCTAATACTTAAACCAAAAGACTCAATTCATAATGTTAACATTAGCTGCGTTTTTCAGTTGTCAGTATATTATGAACCTCTTTTCATATAAGCAAATATTCAATGACCTCATAATTTTAATGGCTGAGTAATATCACACTCAGTATGGATATATCATATTATACTATCCAGTACATATTATAATATGTTCTAAACAGTGAGGTTGTTTATATTTTCCCACTATTCACAATGATCCTTAGAGTTAAATTTTTAAATACATATATGATTGTTCTCTGTGCATAAATCCTAGAAATGAATTTTAAGACATTTGGTAAGAAATGCCGAACCAATGGACATTTATCTTACATAATTCTAATTGCAAATGATTGTGGTATTCTCTCTCAGTAATAGATTGTTATGTTGGAATAGACATGATTATTTAGAATAGTCATACCTTTTAAGATCTCTGGTGACAAGTTTTTATGGAGTATTCAGGAGTAAATCTGAATGATAGTTTTCTGAATTTATCAGGAATCTGTGCTTTAATACATAGCAGTGGATTCTCAAACTCCTCTGAATCAGATCGAACAACTGGTTGGCTCTTATTAGCAGTTTAGATATGTTGTGTGGCTGTGTCCTCTCCTAAATAGGCTGAGGGTGACTATTATCTGGCTTCCTGGAATGGCTGAAACATCAGCTGACTCATATTTAATTTGAGGCCTTGGAATTTTCTTCTACTTGAGCTAGACCAGGCTGTCTCATCCATCTTCCCTAACTATGCCAGACATCTACCTGGACTGCAGAGCTCCAGCTGCTTTTATCCCTAAGGTCTTCCTAGATTCTAATATTTGTTAACCTTTCATTAATGAAATTTTTGTCTAATTGGTTAGCTTTTTTAAATTAATAGAATAAAATGCTTGTCACAAAAGGCATACAACTTAAATTATACTTAGCTAGTAAATATAGAAATAAAAATTAGTTGAAATGATTTACCTAAGATCTTGTGAACATTTAAATTATATTTTAATCAGGATTTGAAACTGAATGTGCTGTTATTTTTTTTAATTAAACTCTATGCTTGAACTCATGACCCTGAGATCAAGAGTCACATGATCTACCAACTGAGCCAGCCAGGCATCCTTACATGTGCAATTATTACCACATTTTAAATATCATTTAGTTACAGCTTAAAAAGATCAAATATATTATTTTCTGTTTATCTAAAAAAAAAAAAAGCTGATTTACCTGGAGGAGGGACAAAGACTTCTCAGTCATTGAATTCAATTATTTTCGTCCTAATCAGGATTGTGTTGATTCTTCTAATGATTCTTCTAATGAAGGTAGAAGTTGATCTAAATAGTAGGATTTAGCCTGTTTTAAACTTACAATAACATCAGTAATTTTAAATCATTCATTGAATAAATATTGATGAAGCTTCTACTTACTATGTGCAAGGTACTATTCTAGGGCCTTGAACACATCAATGAATAAAAGAGATCCAAATACCGCCTTCCAGGAGCTTATTTTCTAGTGAAAGGAGACACACAATTAGCGACTAATGTATTCTATAAAAACAGAAAATATGTGAGGAAGTGATATGGACAAAAGGAAAATAGAACTGGGGAAATGGGATCTGAAATACAGAGTAGGGAGGAGATTGTAGTATTAAATAAAGTAGATAATTCAGGCTTTAATGAAAGGGAGAAAATGGAAAGAAGTGGAGAAGGTAGCCCAGGGTTACCTGGGGCATTAATGTTCCAGGCAGAGGAGCCTGCCAGAATGGAGGCTCTCGGTGGGAGGAAGCTCCCATGACCACAGTACAGCAGGGAGGCTATGTGTGGCTGAGGTGATGAAGAATGACTAAAGGAAGAGTTGTAGGTGGTAGAGTCAGAGCGGTGGAGGGACTTCGTTTATATAGGCCCTTTTGGCTAATGAAAGACTTTATTACTCTGAGTAAACGGAGGAGCCCATGAAGGGTTTTGAGAAGAGGGTGGTGTATCTGACTTAGAGATTTAAAAGGATCCTCCAGGCTGCTATGTTAAAAATTTCCTGTACAAGAGAAGGAAGACAGAAACCTTTTAGGCATTTTAGACTGAGTGATAGCCGTGGAGGTAAAAAAGGGGTCTAATTTTAGATATGTTTTGAAGGCATTCCAATGGGATTTATTGATAGTTTGCATGTGCTAGAAAAAGAGAAGAGACCAAGATAACGGAGCAACTGGGAGTAAAATATGATCAGTAGACATAGAGAAGGTCACAGATAGCAAGATTGAGCAGAAAATCAGAAGTTCAGGTGAGGACATAGTAAGTTTAAAAGATCTGTGAGGGGCGCCTGGGTGGTTCAGTCTGTTAAATGTCAGAATCTTGATTTTGGCTTAGGTCATAATCTCAGGGTTGTGAGATGGAGCTCTGTTTGGGCTCTGTGCTGGGTGTGGAGTCTGCTTGGGATTCTCTCTCTCCCTCTCTCTCTCTGCCGCTCCCACTCCTCTCTTTCTCTCTCTATAAGTAAGTAAGTAAATAAATAACTCTGTTATATATTCAAGTGGAGATATTGAAAGGGGCAGCTAGATATCAGGGCATTGACTTCAGAACAGTCTGAACAGAATATATGGGTTTGGGAATCTTCAGACTACAGATGATGTATAAAACCATGAGGAAGCATGAGATCACAAAGGCAGTAAATATAAATTAAAACAAGAGCCAAGATTTGAGATCTGACCCTCTCCAGTTTAATTAAGATGTAGGAGAGAAGAGCAGTACCACAAAGAGGAAACTGAGAAAGACCAATCAGTGAAGTAGGATTGAAACCCAAAAGATGTGGCTCCATGGGTCACAAGTGAAGAATGTGCATCAATGAGAAGGAAGTAATTGGTTTTGTTAATTGCTTCTGACAGGTCAAGTAAAAGGCAGATTAAGAATTGACCATTGCTTTTAACATCATGGAGACCACTAATGGCCTTGATGAGAACAGTTTTAGTGTGCTGGTAGGATTAAAGCACAATTTAGGAGGGTTTAAGAGAGAATGGGTAGAGAAGATTTAGTGTGTGCATAGATAATTATTTCAAGGCGTTGAGCCACAAAAGGGAGCAAAGACAGCGAGAGTAACTGGAGGGGAGATGGTATCAGGAGAAGGTTGTTACTTTTTTAAACAAAGAGATAACAGAATATTTACCTGAAAATGATCCAATGGAGAGTGAGAAATTAATGACATTGGAGAAGGAAAGAATTACTGCTTCAACTTCCTTGAGCAAGCAAGATGGGATAAGATCTAGTGCATAGAGAAAAGGAAGATATTGGAGAGATTTTAATATACTTTGACACTGTGTAATGTCAGGGGGTCATTCTAAATAGTTCAAGGAGTCCAAGATTCAGAGTGGAGGTTGGGGCACGTGGATAGGTATCTGGGGTTGTTATCACTTTTTTTCTAAGTTATTAATTTTTTTTTTTTAGCTCTTAAACAGTGGCCATGAGGATAGTGACCAGATCTATTTGATCTGCTTTGTGTGTTTGGTGCCTAGCATGGGTCCTGGCACATTAAATAGGTACTTAATAAATATTTTCCGATTGACTGATTAGATGAAGGAGATATTTTCTTTTCCTCTCTTTTACCTGTATTTCTTAAAATTAACCTAACATTTATTACTTTTTTTTTTTTTTTTTGAAACTTCAAGCTCTTTTAATGCGAGGCTCTCTGGGCATTTATTACTTTTTAAATGAAAGAATGAGCATTATTAATCTTAAAGAGATCAATGGATCCAGGAATCTATGATTGATGATTTCAAGTGAAGTGTAACATTTGAAAAATAGTCTACCTTGGGTGATTTGCTAAATACTGTATAGTTGTGAACCAAAATTAAATAATAATAATTTTATATATATAATATTTTATATATAAATTTTATTATGTATAATAAATTTATATATATATATTTTTATATACAATATTTTATATATATAATAAAATAATAAAAAAATAATTGGCGTGGATGCCAATAATGTGGTAGGGGGTTACATTTATGTAGTAAAATATTATAATCAGCTCCATTTCATAGATGAGGGAACTGAGACTCACAGATGTTAAGTAACTTGCCTGACATCACAATGTGAATTGAAGACCTGGACTCATTCTGGGTCTGCCTGACTCCCTGCTCCTTTCACTCAATCCCCTACTTCACAAATCTGTCTACCGCAGTTCTGGTTCTCTGCATAAAAATATTACCCAAATGCCTAATGCGATGTTTTCTTCAAATCAGACTCATTCTGAGCAGTTTCTTCACCACAAAAATTCAGAACTGGCTGTTTTATCCTGGCTTAAGGAATATTTTAAATTATTAGTCTTTTAAGAGATGTAGAAGCACATTTGAATGAGTTCAGAGCATTGTCCTCAAATGTATAGCCAGATTGTGTTTTATGGTAGGTACCTATCTTTATTACTCAAGGGGAGGTGGGGGAAGAGAAGCAAATTATAGTATTGAAACCCATCCATAATTTGGGACCCTGGAAAACTACAAAGCAGAAAGTGAATTACTTGTGCTTTTTTCAAAAGTGGAATTCCAACTGACCGAGAGAAAAGTACGGAACTTAAGTCAATTTTAGCTATGTTCTGATTTTTTAAAAATTTGATGTACATTCGTAACCATTGTAAAAATCTTTTCAAATAACATTAAATATGTTAAGCAAAAAGTGAACGCTTCCTCCGTATCTCCCTCTGATTTACTCCCCTCGTAATTGGTAAGCCCAGTCCATGCTGATCATGCGTCCTCTTAAAACTTTTACTGTGTATAGTAAAAAAAACCCCACTATCTTAGTGTTCTCTTCTTTGGAACATACTGATGAACCACATTCAAGTTAACACCTGCAGAGTATATCATATTGTAAACGTGTCATTACTCATTTAACTATTTCTATATAAAAGGACATTTGAGAGTCTTTTCAAAATGTCACTATTATGAATAGTGCTACAACAAGCACCTAAGTATTTCCAAAGAATATGTTCCTAGTAAAATTACGAATTGAAAGTTTTGGGCATTTGAAAATTTTGACAAGTAATGCCAAATTACTGAACAAAAAAACTGTGTCCTCAACAATGTAGGCAGAAGCCTGCTTTCATAGCCCTTTGTCAACACTGGATATTATTAGTCTTAAAATCTGCCAATCTGGGTGTGTGTGTGTGTGTGTGTGTGTGATTGGTGTCTGAGGTTTGTTGTTGTTTTGGGTGTCTGGGTTTTAATTTGCATTTTTGTGATTATTGGAGATATATGTATTGGCAGTTGGTATTTCTTTTCTCTATTAAGTACCTGAATAGAATTCAAAATATACCCAGCTTCTCAATGATCTTCTTTTACTTTTTACTGAAATATTCCAGAGGGTACCTGAATTTCACCCAGAAAATAATAGTATATATGTCCAGGTCATTATTTTCAAAATAGAAAGTATTTCTTTTTGTGGAATCTTTTCTTGACTATAAAAGTAAATTACGATAATGGTAGAAAAAAAAGATCCAGGTGTGCAGAAAATTTAAAAAATTATTAAGAATGCCATTAAGAAAAATGTTAAAACCACTTACAATAACAACAGGGGTAGCCACTAGTAACATTTGGGTTAACATCTATATATGCTTAACATGGTTTTGTAGTACACCATTTTACAAAAGTGACAGAAGATTACACATATCGTTGTGAAACCTGAAGGATTATTTCAAATTTTAATTTATTTTGTTTTTATTGTGAAAATAATGCACACTCATGGTAAAGCATGCAAATACATAGAAATGATGTGGAACTTGAAAGTTTCTGCTGTACCCTGCCCTTGGTGATTTTTTGGTTTGCTAAATTACTTCCTTAAAACCTGCCTTACTATTTTGGCATTCGGACTCATATAGAAAGCCTACTTAAACAAGAGTGAGGTAGAAATTCCCTCAAAATATGCACTGACAATAACTAATCCAGAATTTTGCTTTTCCTGAAGTTTCATGGATGAAACATAGCCTTGGGGCTTGAAGACATGATTGGAGTCCCATTTCTGCTATTTACAGCATTAAAAACTGCTTCATTCCTCCTCAGTTGTAAAATGAGATTAGTAACACATCCTCTCCAACATACTCTGTGAATTAGATGCCAACACTGCCTGACACATGGGGAAGTGCCCAATAAATTTGATTTGACTTTGAATTATCCAAACTACTCTATCTAACTGTATTTATCTTATAACTAGACTTATATAGGAAATGATGTTATGTTCACCTCATTTATTCATAACCCAAAGTCTGTCTTATCACAAAGATGGCAAAGAAGATTTTTTTTTAAGTATTGTATCATAAAACTTAAGAGCTTCACCAGGTCATAACATTTATTATTTTCAAGCAAAGGGAGTCTAAACTGTTTTGAAATCATTTATGTCATCAAAATTAAGAGATGCATAAATATGAACAAGCACATAAAACCTATAAGTAGCCTCTGGTTTTGTTGTTCTTCTTGTTTTTATTGACATGCGAGTGACATATTTAATTATGATATCTTAATATTTCTCTGAAGCATCTATTGTGGACAGGATAGCCTCTAAATAAAAGGTTTAGCCACAATGATGTCAACAATTAATACAATCCATATTCGTGGCATTTTTCAGAACTACTCCTTTAGGAATTTCTGTTCCGGTCTAAATAAAAGGGGAATTAGCTCTTAAAAATATTTTCCCATTGCTTACTTTCTTACCCTTTTAACTTTTCAAAAACTGTTTTCTGTGGTAATGTCTATGATTTTTTTTTAAGTGTAAAGTAGTAAAGATTTTTATGGCTTACTTAAGGGAAACTACTTTTGCATTCTTGATTTTTTGACTCTGGCTACTTAATCTACTCTTAGTAGATAAAAGGCCTTGAAGGAAGAATTTTGAGCTGGTGTTTCCTATTGTGAAGATGTTTCTATTTATAACCTGTGCTAATAGAGACTGCATTGTTATGAAGTCTCCATCTTGGAACTCTGTTAGATCTGGTAAGGACCGGAAATGATTGTCATTTTTTTCAGTGTGAAAATATGATAGTGTTTCCAAGACTCAAAACTAAAATCTATTCATTTAATTGGGAGGGTTGAAAGTCAGGGTAATAAATGTAAATTTAAACTTATGTGACCAATTTGAAAGTTTGCATCTATAGTCCACTGATCCAAGGTAATAACTATTGTCTGCTTATGAAACTAGGCTAATAGAAAATTTGGCCTCTCTAACACAGTTAGTGCTGGAGTTCAGTCAATTCTTTACTTGAGAAATATATCCTAGTTATTTACTCAACCTTAATTTAAGCTTAAATGTGGTAGCTCTCAGTCACATATAACATTATTGTTCTTAAAGCGCTGTTACATTTTTCTTCTATGTTATTCCATTTAAATCTTTGCAAAATTGCTGAAAGACCCATCTCTTCACTAGCACTCAAATTGGGAAGAATCAAAGGGGTGGGGAATATGACACAATCTAGCATGGGAAGGAGCGAGAGACCATATTTTTCTCTACCCATTAAAACTCCCTACAAGGCCACGCAGGCTCTAGAGTACAATGAAGATTCATTGTTACGGAGGAGCTTTCAATTTTTCTGTAGTCCATATGGTACAGATGATGTGTCTTTTCACATTTGTATTGACGTCTAGAGATAATCATCAAAATGACCTTGGAAATGTGCAGAGGAAAAAAAAAAAAAGAACAGTCCAGCCCATGGTTTTCCTGTAGTCTGTGGCTCCTCACTAAAGTATCCTAATATTTTAGAGTGGGAAACATATCCAATCTTTAGCAATAAAATTGTTATTACATGTGTAGAACCATGAGTATTCTAAGATCTGGCTGAATAACCTTAGCCTTAGCAAGGAATTCAACATGTAGTAAAGTGATAAACATTCTTCCCAGACTATGCTGATCATTGTTAATGACTTGAGGGCAAAAAAAAGGACATTTGAGGGAAAAAAATAATTAAAAAAACCACCAAATTTTCAAATGTCACTGGCAATGCGTGAACAAACACAGAAAAGAGAAAGAAAGAAATGCAAGCCAACTGAAAGAAGGCAAAATGTTACTCTGTTATTGTAGAATGTTATTGAAAATAAGACCTTATTTTAGAGAGCAATTTAATATATCTGTGAGCCTATGGATGAATTATGATGTGGTCCTGTGGGAGAAAGAAAATCAAGGGGAACAGAGTAGACAATTTATTTTGAGTAGAGTGGGGATGATATTAACAGCTCAATTAAGTGCCAAGAGTTTAGAATTAGCTAAGAGTCATTGTCTTCCTGGGACAGATAAATTCTAGCTGTTTTAACTTGCTTTATGTTTCACATAAATGTGAACTAAAATGTGCTTACATTGTTCCTGTTGACAACAGAACAAACCAAAAAAGGCTACATTTGCTGAGGAGAAATGAAGATTCATCCATCTTTGTTTTCTAGATCATTGTCAAGACACAAATTCTTTTACATTTCTATATTTAGATTAATGTAGCTACATTTCCACTGGAGAAATCTGGCCCAATGTATTCTGAATCTTTCCCATTCCTACCTGTCCTACTTTCTCCCTCTGTTTCCAGCACTTGTCACTGGCTGGCTGTCTTGGGAGGTCACCATCACTCTGTAGGTAAATAATGTTTTTTCATCAGTTCTGTACTGTGTTCAGGGCTCTGACAAGAACAATTGTTTGATAAAACAGCAGAGGTCAGCTTTTCCTCAAACACAGTTTTTCTGCACTTTTCCTTTTATCATGTAATCTTGCTTTTTCTACCTCACCTCCTGAAGAATTGTTTCGCTTTACCTCTAAAGTCACTCCTTCAGGTCTACCTTCTCTTACCATTTTCTATCATTTGTTTTCAGAGCTAAACAGCTTTTACACTTCCTTCCTGTGCTACCACTCTCTGAGTCCAGATCTGCCTGAGCTTTAAACATAATCCCAAGGTCTTTCCCACACGGAGTGGTAAAGCTCTTGTTTCACACTTGCTAGATCAATCTAATACCCCTAGTCAGTTCATCTCCCCTCAGAGCCCGAGGATATACTATTACGTGTTGTTCCCACCCAATACGAACTCCATAAAAGAATATTTAAACAGACATTTTGAAAGATCCTACCAAGAGAAAATGAAGTATCCTTCACACCTTATTTCCATAGTGCCTTGTCTATTTCCCCCCAAATCTTTTAGTCTCCTCCAATACCCAAGAGAGTAGTGGGAACTCCTGCTGTCTGGCTGTCTGTCCCTCATCTTTCTCTTTTTCTGTTGTCCCTAAGTGCTAAGTCACAAGAGGAGATGGAAATTACACATTAAAAACTCTCTTGTGTATCCAGCAATGGCAGAAGTCCATTTCAAAAGCCCCTGCAGATCTTGATAATAACTATTTCTTTCTAATTCTAGCTGTTCATTGTTCAAATAGAAAGCTGGGAGCAGAACAAAGTTGTATTTCCAGAGAAATCTAACTGGTAGCACTTTGTAACAAAGTAAAAGTTATGCTTACTAAAGTGCTGATTTATAAACTATGACTATGTCATAAAATACTGGGTTATCACTCTGGATCTGGTAGCAAAACAGGAATATGTGGATAATTCCAAAAAGAATAGCTCAGAACCCCGTACAAGTGTAAGCTATAACATCAACCTGTCTTTAAATGACCAGATACATAGAGGGAAATCTTTAAGAGTATTGGAACAGCCACAGAAATTAAATAAATATGAAAAGTGTGAAAAAGCAATCATGTTTATTTCCAATGAAGAGTCTAGCCTATTAATTCTCATGACATGATGCTAAATCAGTAAGAGAGCCTATATCCTTGGTTTCGGAAGACTTTATAAAGAATACTGTCCTCCAAAGTATGGAAAATTCACTTTACTGGGAAAGCCAGTGTCTCATATAAAATCTCTGATCACTCCCCTTGCCCCACATCTTTCATTTATAAGCATGTTGGGCAGTGTTGCTCAAGGAAAATTTAATGAAGAGAGGAAAAAGCTATTAGTTTGTCTGTAAATAGGTAAATCATAATTATATGGAATTCCTTGTTAATATAAGATTATATACTCAAATAGTCTCATCAGAGGATTTGCACTTCTTGGTGCTCTGAAGCCCACCCCTACTACAGACCACTGCAGCCATCCTGATCAGTAATCTGGATAGAAAACCAAAGGTCAGTTGCAACACAGAGCTCATCCTGTCAGTATTAAGGTGAGTCATGCTTTGGTGTTGGCAACATAGTTGTCAGCTATGGACAAGGTAGGATAATAAAAGCTGGTATTTATTGAGCTCACCATGTACTGGTTACTCTCTTCATCACTTTATGTTCATATCTCCTTTCATCTGCAGCAACCTGAAAGGTACAAACTATCATTATCTTCCTATAGAGTTATTTACAGGCCCCATATCACTCCTTCCTTCCCTGAATATTATAGCATTTATCTCACTGTTACTCTCTCTAACATCATGCCTTCATAATTCTTGGATTATATGAAAATCCATGTAGATGATATCCAGTAGTAGCTTTACGACTACCTTCTCCAATAGTGTTATCTTTTACTTTCCTTCTCTGTGCAAACCATACAACTTTTTATAACCAATAACTGCAATCCTTCTATGATCTCGATCTCAAAAAGCCCATTCTTCAACCACTAATTCCTATCTTTCTAGCTCCTTCCCTCTAGTAATCTGATTCTTACAATTCTTCAGCCCCATTAGGACCTACCATGCATTGATCTCACCACTTTTCCATTCATGCCTTCCTTTCTTCCTGAAATAAATGAGATTCCATGGCCCATCATTGTAATCACTTTCTTAAATTTACCCTCAACTCCCTTTGCCTACCTCTCTTGCTGGCATGACCCCAGCTCAGGTTCACACTCTGCCTATTTCATACCTATTTCTAGCCAAACATGCCTGGAAAAATATGTGCAACTATTTATTAAAATATTTAAATTAATAACTACTAATTTCAACTGAGCCTTGTCTGTAGTCACTAATCCTATCTTATTTTCCAGGTCCACCCAGTTCCTTCCTATCTAGATTCTCTCTTCTTACAACAAAACTTTAACACCTTCCCCACCATCTTCAAGATCAGCTTATGGTCTTGTTTCCTATTTCACTGAAAAGATAGAAGCAGAAGAGAACTTTCATAGGTTCTCTCCCCGCCTACCCATATATCTACCTTCTATTTGTCATTATGGATGAACTGTTTATGTTTCTATTCAAGACTAGATATCAACTCGTGTACTAGCTCTCATTCGTTGTTGCTTACTCAAAGGTATTTCTCCAGTAGATAACCCTCTCTGCTATATATGTTATCAATATATCTACCATATCATCTCTATCAGCATCTGAGTATACTTTTTTCTTTAAAAGTGAAAAGTATCTTTTCTCCCACATTACCTTCTACCTACTGCCCCATTTCTGTCCACTCACTCAGCAAAACTCCTTGAAGGAGCTGTTTACACACTCTGGTCAGGCATTGCCCTACCACTTTATCAAAACCTCTTGTCAAGGTCACATTGCCCTCCATGTTTCTAAATCTAATTGCAAATTCTCAGTCTTCCACTTACTTGATCCATCAGTAGCTTTTGAGAGAAGTGATCACTCCGGCACGTTGTCCCCCCCGCCCCAACTTTTTTTAAACCTTCTTTACTTTGTTGGCAGGAAACCACACTTTCCTGGTTTCTTCTTACCAGTTTTGCTGCCTCTTCTCAGTTTCCTTTACTGGTTCTTCCTCATTTCCCCAGTCACTACATATTGGAGTGCACAAGCCTCAGTCCTCAGACTGCCTCTCTTCTCTGTTTACAGTCTAGAGGCTTTAAATATTTGTTCAATGGAAAATTTGTACCTTTATCTTAAAATCCTTCCGTGAACTTCAGCTTAGATAGATAGATAGATAGATAGATAGATAGATAGATAGATAGATATAGATAGAGCTACCTATTTGACTTCTCCACCTCAACAGATAATAGACATCTCAAAGTTAATTTGGCTGAACCTGAACTCCTGTTCTTACCCATCCTTTGGGAAACTTTTGCAGGCTTTCCCAGCACGAAGTGCTAACACCCTCCTTGAAACTGCACAAATGAGGATCCTTGGAATCAAGTTGTCTCCTCTCTTTTCTCTCACTCAACATCCAGCAAATCCTTTTGACTCTACTCTAAAATATATTCAGAATAAATCATGTTTGACCATCTTCACCTGATCCAAGCCACCATCATCCTTCATCCAGATTACAGTAACAGCCTCCTAACTTGTCCTTCTTTCAACCCTTGCCCTGCTACAGTGTATTTTCAACACTGCAGCCAGAATCATCTTTAACCTTAACCAGATCATTCATTCCTTTGCTCAAGACCTTCCAGTGACTATTTATTTCACATGGAATAAAAATCAAAGTCCTTTGAATGGGCTACAAATGATAGCACTGTCTCTTGCTCTTCTTACTCCCTAACCACCTTGCCCAAATCCCTGATCTTGTCTCCTCTTCCTCCCTCCCTTGCTTACTGTTCTCCAACATTTTGCTCCCATGTTATTCCTGAAACATGCCAGAGCCTTTGCTGTTACTATTTCTTTCCGGAATTTTCTTCATTTTAGCTATTCTCATGGCTCATTTCCTTGTTTCCTTCAGGTCTTTGCTCAAATATCACTGAGTGAGGCCCTCTGTAATCACTGTATTTAAAATTTGCTAACCACTTCCTATGTTTCACTTTACTCCCCATCCCTTGTGTACTTACCACTATATAACATACAGTGTAATTTATTTAGTTGTTTTCTTTTTACCTACTTATTTTGTCTCTTTTGTCACCTACTTTCACTAGAATGAATGTTCCTAGAAGGTGAAAAAAAAAATTTGTGTCTAGAAGAATGCCTGGAACATAGTATATGTTTAGTATTTTTTCAAGAGTGAATTTAGTTTCCATTTTAAAGATGAGGCTTAGAAAGTATAAGCTCAAAACCAGAGAGCAAGTATGCTTGGCTTGCCAAGTTCTTCACTTCGGCCTGATTACTAGGTACCGGAGGAGGAGCTGGAGAGGCAATGATGAACCTACCTTGTTTACTCAATAATGATGAAGCTGAGACAGTTACAGAAGAGAGAAGTTGTATCTTCAATACAATTTGGTAAATCAAATGGAAACAATGAAGAAAGGCTCTTACAAATTCAGAGGTGGAATCTTAATAGATAAGTAGGCATTAGCTAGATGAAGAAAAGAAATATTCTAGGTGATAGGAATAGCATGTACAAAGACACGAGGTATATAGTTGCATTTTATGTTCCGTCTCTATTCCTGGGGGATAATAATAATTCACACACACACACACACACACACACACACACACACACACATAGAGGATTGGATAGAAGATAAGACAGAGGCAGGAAGCAGAGTCCAAGTGGTGAAGAGACTTGGTGCCATGCTAAGTATTGTGACAGTGAGTCACTCAGGAGTTCATTAGGGGAGTTTCTTGATTACATTTGTTTTAGATTGCCCACCCAGTGGTAGTGTGAAGGGGTGAGACCAGAAACTAGACTAGTGCAATAGTCCAGTTCAGCAAAGAAGTGCTGGCTTAGGACAGCAGCAGTAGGGATGCTGCTGAAGAGGCAGAAGAAAGAAACATTTGGAAGGCAAGCCAGTTATTCTTAGTACCTAATTAAGTAGAACTAGAAGTGACAGCAAGAAAGCACTGAGGATGATTCCAAGTTTCTTCACTTCAGCAGCAGGGGTGGTGTCACTGGACTAAGACCACAGGATGTAAGAGAGAGATGTCTGGTGGTAATACTACAGGTTCATTGTTGGACACACTGACTTTGAGATGCCTCAGGGAAATCCAAGTGGTGAAATGAGTTTGACTATCTAGTGAGATGTCAAGATCGGAGACACAGACATGAAGGTCACCTGCATAAAAGTGAAAAATCAAACCTTGAGAATAGATTAGGCTGGCAAGGCAAGAACAGGGTACAGGAAACAGTGGGCTGGGAATGCTAGGGAATACCACTTGGGAAGGGTTGCAGGAAAGAGAGTTGGATGACGGGGAGCTGCCATGGCAGTCAAGAATCAAAAGTCAGAGAGGTGGAAGATAACTAGGGGAATTTAATGCAAGTGACAGAAGTAGAATATTTTCAAAAGGGGAAAAGGGAAAAGTTTCTTCTGGAAAGGTCAGTTTTAAAGAAATGGTGGGAGCACATACCTTATCAAAGAATGGATTGAGAGATTTTAAATTAGAATAATTTTCAAAAATACTGGCTATAAAGAGGAGAGAAGGGGGCAATATCAAGATGGCAGTGGAAGAAGAGTTTCATTTTGTTCTCTGAATGAGATAAGAAACCTATGATCTGGGCTGATGTTTACACTAAGATTACCCACTAATTTTTTTTCCTTAAAAATTTATTTATTTGAGAGAGAGAGAGAGCACATGGGGAGCAGGGAGGGACAGAGGGAGAAGGAGAGAGAATTCAAGCAGACTCTGTACTGAGCATGGAGCCCAATGTGGGGCTCGATCTCACGAGGCTGAGATCACGACCTGAGCTAAAACCAAGAGTTGGACGCTTAACCCACTGCACCACCCAGGTGCCTCTACCCACTAGTTTTTAAGGCTGGTACCAGATCTGGTTGGCTGGTTTATCTATTCTGAATGGTCAGAACCCAGAGTCATTAGTCAATGCTCAGAGTACCTGTTAAATATTTTTAATATTCCTTCGATTATAGGCTACAAGGAAGAAAATAGAAAAGAGGAATGGCAAACTTATATAGCAGAGGTCAGCAAACTAAGGCTGAGGGCCAAATTCGGCCACTACCTCTTCTTATATGGCCCTCAAAGAAGGGCTCTTAAGTGGTTGAAAAAAACAAAAATAAGAACATTTCACAGCACATAGCAATTTTATGAAAATCAAATTTTGGTGTCCGTATAGAAAGTTTTATTGGAACATGGACACATCCGTGTGTTTACATATTGTCTACAGCTGCTTTCGCATTACAGCAACAGAGTTGAATAGTTGTGACAGCCTCCATATGTCTTGCAAAAGCCTAGAATATTTACTATCTGGTCTATTACAGAGAAGACTTGTTGACTATTGATTTATAGTAGAATTTCCAAGACAAGAAAGGAAGATGGGATCAAGGCACACAGAGTGGTATTGGACTCAAACAGGAAAAAGGATACCTGATCCTATGAAGTGGGGAAAGGGTGAGAGGACTGTGCGAATACAAACAGGTTTGTAGCTAGAGGAGAAAGAGGAGGGAGCCCCGCACCACATCCACTCCCACACTCTTAAGTTAAATGTGTTGGCTGCCATCGACCATGACATTCTGGAGGACAAAAACTGTGTCGTGTTCATCTGTCTCCCCCACAGCGTTCAGCACAGTGCTTTCCTTTCAGCCACTCTCACTAAATATTTAATTGAATCCCAGGTGAAACTCTATTATAAGCGCATTCCTAGAAACCTCCACCCTTAGGGCCTTGCATTTAATTCTCTTACTATCTGGGCCCACATTTATTAAAGTTTGATGTTATGTTTAGAGGTGTGAAGAGCATGGAAGATGGCTTCTTTAGTTAATTTCCAGTTAGCTAAATGGAGGCAATATAGTCAGAGAGTTAATATTCTTATTCAAATTGGCCTGTTTTCCCCTTTATTTTCAGCCTGAATAGTTCCATATATCACTAAGGGATTTTGAGACTAAAACTAGTATTTATGGAGCTACTAGCAATGTAAAAAAAAAAACAAAAAAGGAACCATAGGAGACTTGAAAAAGTTAAGGGGGGAAATTATTACAGAGTACAATATATGGCAACCCCTAGTTATTTTATTTAGCCAGCATGCTGAGTTTTAAGAGTTTGAATTTTAACACCCTTAGCTATACACTACTCATTCACAATTCACAGTCTCACACCTGCTCATACAAATATATTGCCAGCCTACCTGAGAAGTACTTAAATTTGCTAATGAAGAGTTATCTGAAAACACAAGAACAGTCCAGATGACCAGCTTGAGTTTAGTTTTATTATGACCTAAATATACGCACACACACACACATACATATATGTTCACATGAATATACATATATTCACCCCAATTACCCAAATCACCAGATCGCTCTTGTTTACTTAAAAAGTAACAGCATGACAGTGGTAATCATATTGCAAAAGATAAATGTATCAAACCAACGCCATTGTACACCTTAAACTTATACAATGTTATATGTCAGTTACAACTTAATAAATTAATAAACATCAAATTAAAAAGATAACAGCATGTATGTGAAAGTCTCAGTGATTTTTCCTATTCATCCATTGAGAATGGAAAGATTAATTTTTCAAGCACTCAGTTATCTAATGTTCTTTAGTCCCTTCAATAAATCTTTGCATCTCCAAAGGGAGTTATACATGTGATGACCTATAATGCTATTCATCTTGCCATGATCATCCTTATCATTAATCTTCTAGTAAGGCATAGATTGCTGAAAGGAACGCTCCAAAGTGACTGATGACAGCATCGTACCGCTCAAAGACAGAGAATGTATCTATGCGTGCAACCTAATAGTAACAAGCACATTTTCATATTCCCATACCACAGCCTCTGATCTACAGACTAACTTATCTATAGTATAGCACCAACTTACAGGAAAGCAATGTGTCAGAAGCTGTTAAGAGAGAGAATGAAAAAAAAATGTGTAAAGAAAAAGAAAGCAAAATACGTTCCTCGTTAATTCATATGGGAATTGGAATATAAGGAGTGTTAGTTTCTTCTTTCTGATTGCATTATTTTCAACATAAGCAAATTTTGTTTCTTTGCCACTTTCTTCAATAAATCACTCTGGTACCAGAGAAAAGCAGTGTTTGGTCTGTGAAGGTGAGAGAAAACAGCAATAAAAATATAGTCTGTCAGCTGTTGATTTCTACTGATAGAGGTGTACCACTAAAATAACTTGTTCTAAATGGTATTAAACTCCTCATAAATAAAGGCTAGGAAAAACAGGATACAGTCATCAGTTGTGCATGCTTTTTACTAAATATCTTATTTTAAACTTTCTAACTGAAGAATATTTAAATGCACTAGACCAAGATAAATGTTGGAAAGCTGACTTCTAAAAAAAAAAAAAAATGAACTAAACATAATTTATTAGCAGACTATTCTTTGGAAGGTGTCCCAGAGTCATCCATGAGTAAAGAAAAGGGATATATAATAGAACTAATAGTTGTACTAATGAGAAAAATCAGGTTCTATTGCCACCATTTAGCTTTGACATATTAGAATTTAAGGGAATATAACTAAATTAAGAGATCTGTAAGAACTAATAGGAAAAATATTAAATTTGTGTTTTTAAGTCATTTTTATACTGTCCTATTTGTCCTGTATTATGGAATTACTCTGTATGTCATACTTTTAAAAAAATGAATGGACCATTTTTTATTTATCCTTAATCCAAGGACTAAAGGTTATAGTTGGGAAGCTCACCAATCCTTTTATTATTTTACCTGGGAAATATCCCCCTTGTTAAATGGTGGAGGGAATGGAATTTTTTTCCTAAAAATATTTTTTGAATGGGAATATCAGATTTAAATAGTTTAGATGTACTCCTTCTAGAGGCAGACGACATTGTTCAGTGACTTCTGTAAAGCCATTTTGAAAATGGCCCATGGTCCTGAATAGTAAGAGTACCAGATAGTTACAACTCTTTGTTAGCACTCCCCTCCGCCACACTTTTCATAATCATCTGCGAACAATGCTTATCTATTTTCCTGTATCCTCTTCTGTCATGTTACTCTAGAGCCAACCCAAGGTGTATGCTATCTTTTCCCTCGGGGTTCTTGATGAATGATTCTGACTGCTCCACAGCTTTCCCATCTCCTCTGAGCGTCCACCAAACCACCGGAAGTCTGACTGCCATATTACAGCATTTGCTACCAAACTGAGCTTCAGTTGCTCAAATCATTCTGTTTTTCACAGTAAGAAAAGCAATACAGTAATCAGGTGACAAAGTACTATCTAAAAGCAAAGCTCAAAATATTTATGTATAATTTGGTGAACTACTCGATCAGTTATGAAATGCAGGTCCATATGGTGAACCAGATGTTGTCCCTTTATGGACTTGGCTTGTAGATCTAGTTTTTGAGTGATCTGTCTTTAATCTCTAAACAATTTGTTTCACTAGTGTTCATGAGGTGGTTTGGTTCACTGAAGCTTAAGCATTCAAGAGACCAAAAAATGCTATTATTTTTATATTTAGCTGTCCACTTTGGTACAGTGTGTTTAAGTCCAAGAAACATCTCTTTAAACACTATCCATTCATCTAACATATAAAGGAGATACTTTAATTCTCTATATTAGTTACTAAGGACTACCACTTGTCAAATATATTCCTGCAGTTAAATAATAAAAAGCCAGAGTACTTGAGTGAAAAAAGCATTTCTCTAAGCTAAGAAAATGGCCACTTGAAATATTTATGCCTTACTTTTCCTGTCGGTAAAGCGGATAAAGTTACAAGTGATCTTCCTGCTTGCGCATGGTGACTTAATGATGAAAAAAACCGTTTAAAACATCTCAGGAGAAAATTCAAGTCCTTAAAAAGGTTGAACAAATTCAAGCTAGGCAGCACAAAGCCCCTAAAAGGCCATATGAACTTGGACTTATAAAGAGACAGTGGTTGAGATCTTTTTTCTTCCTCTCCAAGAATAATTTCTTACTTTTCCAATTCAGTAATAATTCTTCTGTTTGTTCTGTGTTCTTGATATTCCACAAAAAGTCATTTCAATTTTGGCAATATAGTCACTGAATCCAAAAATGGACTGCTCATTTGGATTTTATTTTCTCTGCAAATATTATAAAATTACATTTACTCTCTCTTCTACAAATTTAATGCCAATGTTTATAAAATTGGTTCAGTATAGGCCACATTAAAATCTCTTTTGTCTCTGTGAAATTCTCTATAACTAAATTGAAATCTTACTATTTTCCACAGCACAGTATGTCCCTTGCCTGAAGAGGAAAGAATAGACAGTTGTGATAGACAAAAACTTAGGAAGGAATTTCTACTTTGTAAACCCTTTTTCTTTCTGGTCCATCTGTTGTAGGTTTGATGGGGGAGAGGGGCTTCTCATTATCAATCAATGTCTGAACAAGTATTTCTTATGTTAATGACTATTGAGGTCCAGTGAAATTAATGCTGCATGAATACAAATGAAAAGTTCTTCTATATGTAATATTACACATGGACATTTTAGTCTACCTTATATAGCTTTATATAACACATGTCATGAATTGACAGAAGCCTCTGTGGACAGAAATAGTATTCTTAAAATGTCTTACATATTGGCAGAGGTGTTGATCCAAAATATGAAAATGTTTGCGAAGGCTCATTAGCAAAGCCTTAATACCTCTTGCTGTGCATGCATCTGTATTCTAAAAGAAATCTACCTATGACTTCAAAGAGACTGTGTTGGGTAAATAAGTGTGTGCAAAGTAAGTGTGAAGCACAACTTTTCTGTATTTGAAGGAAAAGAAGGGAAGGGAGGAAAATTATTGGCAAGAGGAATAGTAATGATGATTGATATTTGAGAAAAAGGCTCAAGAAGTTTTATCAGTAGGAGAAATTTTTAACAAAGCTGAATATGTGTTACCAGCTGTGGAATGGCTATAAGAGGAGTTAAATTGCAAGATATCCTGTCTGATCCAATTTTCCTAACTGTTGTGGGGGGTATGGGGGAGGAAGGTTGTGCAAGATCTCCAGCTTCTCATCATTTTTTTTTTTTTTAATTTAGACAAGCTCCAAAAACACAAACTGGAAACAAGTGTTAAACAATAATTCTGTCCTCTGAATAACAGCCTGCATGTTACAAACATTATCAGACATTCTAAAGACAGCTTTCTAAAGGCTTGTATACACTTTATATTCTAAAAACACATTCACAAGAACTTGTTCAACAGCTCTGAGCATCTCTAATGTGAAAGGCTCTAAGGATATAAATATGAAGATGACAGAGCCTTGAGATCCCAGTTTATTGGTGTCTTTCTAGAATGCAAACACATTAATACAGTATGATGTTATAAAAATTATAGTAGACTAATAAACATGGAAGAGAGAGAAAGGAGTGGCCTCCTTTTCCCCCATGCGCAAAGGATATGGAGATAGGCTTTAGGATGGCACTTTTGAGCTGAGTCTTTAAGAGGGACTCAGTTCACCTGATGAAGGGAGGAAGAGAGTGTAAGAAATCAGAGTCCATCTTACAATGAATACTGTGCTGTGGACTGCGAATGGGCTTCTATTCCAAACTCTCTCATTTATAGCCAAAGATTCATTGGTTAATACAGATTAAAAGTTGCCCTTCACATTGTTGCCTGGACAACACTCTCAGACTCTATTATGGTTGGTTCTTGCCAATATACAATTAATAACTGTACCCAGGGGTGCCTGGGTGGCTCAGTCGTTAAGCGTCTGCCTTCGGTTGAGGTCATGATTCCCAGGATCCTGGGATCGAGCCCCACATTGGGCTCCCTGCTTTACGGGAAGCCTGCTTTCCCCTCCCCCGCCCCCCCCCCCCCCCCCCCCCCCCACTCCTCCTGCTCATGTTCCCTCTCTTGCTGTGTCTCTCTGTCAAATAAATAAATAAAATCTTTAAAAAATAATAATAATAGGGGTGCCTGGGTAGCTCAGTTGTTGAGCGTCTGCCTTTGGCTCGGGTTGTGATCCCAGGGTTCTGGGATCGAGCCCCACATCAGGCTCACTGCTCAGTGGGAAGCCTGCTTCTCCCTCTCCCACTCCCCCTGCTTGTGTTCCCTCTCTCGCTGTCTTTCTCTCTGTCAAATAAATAAATAAAAACCTTAAAAAAATAATAATAATAACTGTACCCAGATTCACTGACAGTGTGTTTAGTTTTAGATGTCTCAGCATCACGTCTCTCTGGGAGAGCAAGAAAGCAAGAGTTCAGTTGCTGGACTTTTGCATTGCAGGCACTCTCCAAGCCTAAGGAAGACTTAGTAGGAAGACACTAATATTTTCCCAATTCAGCATTTCATTCCAGGCCTTCCACTTTTTCTGTTGTTAAATTTCTACTGGAACAACATAATGCCCAGCTACAGATTTTTTTTTTTTTAATTCTCAAGCTCTTTCTCCATTTTAAATATGTATCAGGTTCTTCTAGTGCCCTTACTAGTTTTGTTATAATATAATCTCTTTCCTCCAGGTAAGTAAAATAATTCACCACAATGTAGAGCTCAGCAACTGGGTCAGAAGTAAGGTTACTCACTGACACCTCATTGTGCCACCTGCAATCACACCTTTGGGTCCATTGCCACTTAAACAGAGGGTGGGAGTAGATATGTGAACCTCTTTGCAGTGCCTCACAGTGAATTTAGAAAAAACAACACAGTGTGTCGTTGCTCAAAAAAAGCGTTGGAAAGATATCTGTTCATCAATCAAAAGCAATCATGTCTTAAGGGAGCCTCATAGACGGGATGGCATCAAGCGCCACATCCGACCCGAGGGTAGAATATGGAGACGGAGTTCAATTTCCCTGATATCTAAAAGCTTAAACGTACAGCAGCTGAAATCATTTGAACAATATTCTTATTTTGAAATGCTTTTCTTATTATTAAACTAATTCTAGCATAATTACATTCAACAAAACAAGTCTAATATTAAATTTTACATTGCATTATTAGTAACAGAAAAAAGAACACTTGTGAAATATTTAAAAAGCCAAAATCAAAAATCAAAATCACCTATTACCTAACATCCAAGAGATAACTAGTTTTATGATTTTGATTCTATTTTTCCAATTATTTTATGCTTACACATATTTAAAATATTGAGATCAAAGTGTGTATATTGCTTCATAGTCACATATACTCCCTTAAGACCTTTAGTTCTTCTCCAGTCTTTTTCCATACATCTTAATCATAACAGTATTTGTTAGTATTTCTGGTAAATTTTTTCACTAATTTTGTACACATTTTTATTGTTTTTAAATAGGCACAATGATTCTGATTTTAATGGCTGTCTCAAATTCCGCCACATTAATAAACCTATATTAAGTATATTTAGATGATTTCAAGGTTTAATTATTCTAAGTGTGCTATCTTGAAATATCTTTGTCTTTAAAAGCCTTATTCTTTCTGTAGTCCATTAAACCATAAATCTGTTGCAGCTACCTGGCTCCGTAGTGGCCGCAGAACATAGTAAATTAGAGTTAAGTTGCAAGTGGAATAATGTCCTCATCAGCTTCCCAGGTCAGAGAAACACTATATAAATACAATGTAGCAAACATATATAGACAAGGTTAAAGTCACCTCACCATGAGTGGCTGGAAAACAGTAGCAATATGATGCTCAATTTTTTTCTCAGCCATCATAATTGCATGTTCCATAGATAACTATCAGTAATTAAAGAGGCAAAGATCCCAGTCATGCTCTGGCCTCCAAAGAGTAGCAATTGCTGCAGTATCCATGGCTGTCAACTAGTTATCATGGATCATAATATTCAAATAAAATGTGTCTACACTTCACTTTATTCTTAATCCTACACGGTTTGCTATTGACCTAAGAAATTCTTAGAATATCTAGAGTTTCTTGAGACTATGATCAAAACTTGTTTTTACTAGTTTATTTACAGGACAGATGGCTTTTTTTTTCAATGGCATGTTGATATTCTAAACTAAAACAGGTGTGAAAAGAATATCTGTCCTTTAGCCTGACCACCCAAATTAAGTAGCACCATCTTCTAATATGAAGGGACACGTATATACTATGATCACATACGTACATAACAATCATATTCCAGTATAGTAAGGGTGTATAATTTTCTTCCCTCCACAGATAAAAATTAGAGCCAAACATGCTTGGATCATGGTTTCATGTAATCGTGCTCTTTGATAAAAATAGACATGAATAATGAATACTAAATAGGAAGCTGACTATATGAACAAGAAAGAAAATGCATGCCTCATTTCAAAGAAGCCAGTCACTAGCATTAATAGCAAGCCACAGGATTAAGCTCATTAAAACATTTGCCTAAAGGAGAAATCTAATTTATTTCTTGTATTTCTTCATGTTGTATGATTAATAGAAAGCATGGAGGTGGATTTTGTGATCTGGATCATGATTTTAAACTGCGCAGAACACTTTTATATAGTTATATATATATACATACATATATATATATATATATAACACCACCATAATTAAGTTCAATTGGTTGTATTCCAGACTTGAAGTTTTATTGTGGAAAAGTCACTCTTTGTTCTTTTTTAACCTTTAATCAGGCCACTGAGAGAAATTCTGTACTCTCACAAGTTATCTGTGATGGAGGGAATTGTGTATTTGGGTAATAGGTTTTGTCTGTGAGCTCCTCTGGCAGGCACTGAGCACGCAGGGGCCAAAATGGCATCTTTGTATCCTTAAAACTTTATACTCTTGCCTGGTGCATGGTAGACCTTCTACTACTGAATGGCTTCACATCTAAGCTTCTTTGGTATTTCTAACCAAGGGTAGTGGTGTCCTTATCCATGCTGTCTCCCAAATTAAAATTCCTGGATTCAGGGTTCTCCCTCACTTCCAGCCTAAATATCTGTTGATTTACTTTCTCAATATGTTTTCCTCTCAGTTCCCAGGGGGGCCACTGTCTTCATTCAGAGCTTTGTAACTGTTTTCTGGGATATTTCAACAGTTCTCATTTGGTCTCCATTCTTCTAGGCCCTCTCTCCAATTCATTCTCCAGAGTTACCTAATAAATCACAAGCAAGCCACTTAAACACCCCCTGTGAGTACAAACTGATGCCAAGGTGAGTTCCAAACATCCCAGCATCCCAAATGCACAATCCCATGAAGATCAAATAACCTTATCATTCTCACAGTGAAATTTTTAGTTTTCTTCATACGTATATTAGTCATGCTTCAGAATCTATATATTCCAGCCCTTCTGCCTAGAATATACTTCTCCTTTTCCACAAAAGAACTTCTATTCATCCTTCAGATTTATTTCCCATGTCACCCCTTCTGTGAAGACCACCATGACTGCCTTAGGTTACATGCTCCCAGTAGAGCCATACTGCACTAAGCCATACTGCCTGGGTCTGGACACTGATTGTTGCATTGGCAAGTCACTTAACCAGTCTGGGCCTCAATTGTCTCATCCAAGAAGTAGAGATGGTAAAAGTAGTTATTTCATAGGCTTTTGCAATGGTCATATGAGTTAATTAATACATATACAGTAAAGCATTTTGGTCTTAGTAAGTGCTTGATAACTTTTAACTATTTTTATATAGTATTATTCACTCCTGTCTTGAGGTTCTTACATATTCTTCAATTATAGAACTTATCCCATTATGCTATAACTTTTTATATCTGTTTCTACCTCTAGATGGAGAGCCACTTAGTTTGTAGACTGTGACTTATTCATCTCTTTAAACTATCAGAGCACTGAACCAGGTTCTGAGCATATAGTACTCAGTGAATGTGAAATGAAAAAAATGTATGAATGAATGAATGAATGAACAAATGAACAAATGAACTCAGGTAAATAATATGCCAAAGCTGTTTCTGTATGACTCTATTATACAAATCAAAGTAGATTCAGTCTATCAGCCAATTCTATGGGTGAAATAAAATATAGGAAACTTTTTTGTGTGCCTTACCTCAAAAGCAGCCCTTTTAGTTATGGTGCAACCTTCCCATTGACAAGGAAAAGCCACCAGTCCTATTAAATTATTCTTTTTTCTTTTTTTACCTGTTCAGTTCACATTTGATTTTTGTATATGCTGTTTGACTCCATATTTTTTGTCCCAGGTTAGACATCTAATTCAGCATAAGAAGAAATCATTGTAATTAACTTTGATGGTTACTAAGAAATAATGTATTCTTTGTGTTCTCAGGGAGGAGGTTTGCTTCATTTACTCTTTTCTCTTGATAAATGCTGTTTTTAATGCCTTTGAGGTGATAAAGAGACTGAAGGGTAGGGGGGAAATCTGGATACTTTCTTCTCTGGGTCACTTTGCATAAAGACTTCTTTATAGCCATGTTCCCATGATTTATGTACATATTGTATGTGCTGTAGCAGCAATTATAGAGCTATTCCTACCATTTAACCTGCATCATTCTGAGTGGCCATTCACTGGCCACTTAACATCTGTTACTTTGGTAGCCTAATATCCAGATAGAATGAAGATTCAAAAGGATATAACTCCCAACAGGCTTGTTTACTTTGGTAGGTAATGGTGTGTGTGTGCTGTCTTAGCTTGCATTATCCAAAACTACCTGTTTTTTTATCTTAACAGAACTAGGGCATATTTGTCTTTTCCCTACAGTGTTTTCCTAACTTAGGAATCAGACAACAGGAAGAAACAAAAGTGCTGTCCTCTACGTACTTTATTTAGGGAAGGTCTCATTGTTTCAGTCTTTTGCAGACTCCCAAACACAACATTAACCATATTTGATAGGAACAATTTTTCACAATATCTGAAGGTTGACAAACTGAGGCCAATAGAAATGAAAATACCTGTGAAATTACTAAATCTGTCTAACAAAACCAGTTTAATGTTCTCCACTTGTCATATGTAATTGGTAACTGATTCATAGAACCGTTGACTTTTAAGCTATAAAAGATCAGAGACTGGCTCATCCAACCAGTTTTAAATTCCTTCTTTCTTCATTAGGAGTTCCTTTCTTCTCATTCCTCACTCGGTACCTTTAGTTCAGATGCTCATCATTTCTTCCCATCTCTTCTTCATCAGCCTCCCTGCTGCTGCCTCAGCGCCCCATGGTCTAGCCACTCCCCAGCTGTCAGAGTTGCTTTCTTTGACACTTTGACCACACCACTTTTCTTATGCCTTGGTGACTTCTCAGCATCAATGTTGCAAAAATCTCCTCATCTCAAGCTTCAGAGCACTCCCAGAAAGATCATTAGACTTCCCTTTTCTCTTTCAACCTCCCATCACTTGCCTGTCATCCAAATTTCCTCAGAGTCCCTCTCATAGTTAGTTAGTTTCTGGGCTTTTCCCCAAGTACCATTTTGCAGATAGGAATTCTTTTCTCTTGGCTAGTTATGCCGTTTCTTCCCTATTTGTTCAGAAAGCCAGTTCCTGCAGTACAATCTTCTCAGATATCTCAGTCCTTCTTTGCTTTGAACACTCCGTGAATGTTTTTGCTTCTCTTTTTTCATGCTCCCAAGTTGTATTTCCTTTTAATACACCCATTCATTTTATTGAATGAAATTCCTTGCTTTCATTGAATATGTGTATCAGATTGTAGTTTCATGTACTTTAGGTTTATTGTATTGTCTCTGTCATACATGTCAATATGTTCTAGTTAGTAATTGCCAAGTAACTGCCACAATACTTAGTGGCTTAAAACGGCAACCATTTGATTATATCTTGTGAATTCCACATGACAAAAATTTGAGAAAAGCTCAGCTAAGTGATTCTTCTCCACATAGTGACAACTAGGATCATTTTTTTGGTGTCCATTTGGTGGGCGGGTAGGTTTCAAGGGTCCAAGATAGCACTTTATACATGTGTCAGGCATCAGGAATGGCTAAAATGTTGGGCTCAGTTGGGACTGTTGACCAGAAAGCCTATATGCGACTTCACCCTGGCAGTCTTATGGTAGTTAATCCTCTTATGTGGCAGTCAAGGCTCTTGGAGAGAGTGTTCCAAGAGCTTCAAGTGGAAATGGCAACATTTCTTAGCATCTAGCCTTAGAATTTCCAAAACATCCATTCTGCAGCCTCTCTTGGTTAAGCAAATCATTAAGACTAGCTTAGAATAAAAGTGAGTAAAATTAGATTCAACCTCTTGATGGGAAGTATAGCATAGAATTTGTAGTCATCATATATGTGTGTGTGTATTTGATAAATGATTTTTAATTACAATAATGATTTTCTGATTTTAGGAAACAATGAAAATGTACAAATTGTATTAATTGTACATAAAATGCATGTTAAGTCAATAAAATATTCAAACTTTAAAAAAACATGTCCATACTTTACTACCCTCCCATAACAGGCTCAGCAATTTATTTCTTTTATTTATTTATTTATTTATTTATTTATTTATTTATTTATCTATTAGCTAGAGAGACTACAATCTTCTTAGGAACAGTGTATATTTCATTTTTTATATCCCTAGCAACTGTTTCAGAGCTTGGTACATGGTAACCTCTCAGTAAAGGTTTGTTGAATTGAATTGAATTAGTCTTGGATTTTGAGGCTGACACGGGCAACTTATTGACTTCTCTGAATGTGTTGTAAAGGAGGATGAAACGTAGCAAGAAAATCCTGCCTGATCAAGGGTAAATCCAGCAGGAGATGCTGGTATATATGCCAATTAATACAGTTCCAGGAAACACAGGTGATGGTATAAGGAACTCTCCTCCATCTTCCTTCATGCAGTAGAATGCTCAAAGGATCATCCATTTAACATGTCTCTGCCCAAATTACTGGATGAGCTGGATAGCACACATTTTGGGTTACTTCTGATAAGCTTTGGTTATTTTTGGGGGGGGGCAGATGAAATGATTTTATGATGTATCTTTCTCATTAGAGAAAAAACAAGCTAATAAGAGTCATTAGTAAGAAACAAATATCTTCTTTCAATTCACAGTTTTTAGTGTAACAAAGTAAATTAAAACATCCTTTTAATCTTGGATAGAATTTGCTCCTTTAAGTTGTGATCTTGTGTTTCTCTGTTAATTTCAAATTTTAAGAATTCTTGGCTGATGAAACTGTTATATAAGCAGAGGCACCATTGTTCATTGTGTAATGTGAGAATCAGATGCTCTGCTGCAATTCTCTTGTCATGTCACTGACAGAGAGTTCCAGAATTTTGATTGGAAAGATGGGTATATTTCGTAATTTGTCTTAATCCTGAGACAATTTTATGAGTGTTGTTTCAAATTAGTTACTAAGTTTATTTCTATTTTTTTTCTGCATGTATTAGAAAAATAAAATCACCTCTTGCTTCAAAAGTCCTGTTTGTCTCTGCTATTAGGATAATGTGTTTAAAAATTCTTTTAAACAATCATTAGGATTTTACATCATCTTTTCTTATTTTATTAATATTAGTTGACAATGCTTGGTTAAAGCCAATTTAGACAACTGAACTATAAAAATATGCTATATATTTCCATGACATGCTTTCCAAACACTTTGCTCTTCCTGTTTTGCAGACTTAAAAACTAAAGCATGAGATGCTAGAATAATTCACCAAATGACCAAGGTCATTTAAGACAATAGCAGACCTGGAAAGATTATTACTATTTCATGATCATTCTGTCCTTTTCTAGATCTTTCTAGCTCCGTTGTCCTCCTTTAAATACTTTTTTTTTTAAAATATTAATGGACTTAATAGGCTTTTACATTTTATATATATATATATATATATATATATAGTTTATATAGTCTTTCCATGGGAGAGTCTTTATTTTACTGGTATTTGTTTTAATTGCTAGCTATTTCTATATTCCTTGTATTTATTTATTTATTTATTTTCCTTATTATAAATTATTTCTTTACATGCATTCATTCAAACTTCACATACATGTAGTTTTTATTTCCAATTTCACACCCCTTCCCTCCCTCTCCCAAGAATTTGGAAGTAATTTGATTTTCTGCTGATTCTTTCCTTCCATTTGGCAACCATTTTATTTCACTGTTTTTGAGGGTGATGCAGTAAAAGAAAAATGGCTGCCTTTTGTTTATTTCCTTGTACATTAACATGATGACATCATCAAAGATATTAGCTAGAATGTACATATCTTTAAAAACCTAGAGGCACACTATAATACATGAGCACTCTGTTTCCCTTTTTCTTTTAATGCCCCAAGGTTTTGTAGCTTTAGCGTAGCTCTTGTGTGCAGAGGAAAAAAATGAACATGAGCATTTTGGAACAAATGCATTAAAATGGTGGCATTTAAAACATATCTGAATAGTTTTCAATGTTAAGAAAAGCCCACCAAAAGGCATCTGTTTAAGTCATAAAACATTCTAAATCAATGTTAACTCAACAAAAAAATACTGTAAAGAACGATGTTAGGTCATTGTATTTAGGGGACTGGGCTATTTAGCTACACTTGCCTAGTCTGGCTTAAAATTATTTTTAAAAAATTTCAATTGACACCAAAAATTTTAAGTTTTAATTGTTTCCAGAAAATAATTTCTTATTAATGGAAGGCTTAAGCAGGTATATATGTTTACTATTTTTAAGATTACTGAATTATTTACAAATACTATTAAAATGTACTGTATGTCTATACAGAAAATTTATTTTCTGGTCTTCATTTATGATGCTTCTGTCTTTTCCTTCTGTGCTCTTTGTTGCACTTTGCATGTATTTGTCATAAAATTTCAACTGAGATTAACAAACAACAAGCTTTCAATTACCAATTCAACGTAGACAGATTATTAAAGAGATAAGAAATCGATTGTTTTTTCATCAAGTTCCAATAACTAAATAGCTTTTTCATTTGGAAATCCACAATCCATTTTCGAATGTGAAGAAATAATTTTAGGCAATTATTTAATTATTAAAAAACATTTTTAGAATGATACTCTGACTATATATATGTACATATGTAGACATGTATGTACATACACACATATATGTGTGTATAGATATTAATTTAACATCTATAGAGCAGAAAATTCCTGTAAATGTTAAATAGTCAGCTCTGAAACTACTTGTTAACACTGAAATCAGATAAGGTAAACCATATGCTTTATTGAGGTTAGCTGTCTAAAATAAGTTACTGCGATTTTAAGAATTAATATGAACCACATGTCCTTTAGATCTTTAAATTGAAATCTTCATTGTTCTTTTAAGTCAGCTGTTCTAGGAATGTGTCATCTTTTGAGAAGATAAATTAATCACCTACCTCATTCATACACATCAATAAGAGAGTTACCCTCTTATCTACTTTATCAAAAGTAATTAGAATAACTCTGTTTTTATTCATATATAGTATCTATTAGTGATTGAGATTTTTCATTGAGGAGATTTTGAGGGAAACAGCCACTTATCCTTTTAGAAAATAACCTCCTCCAAGAAAAAGAAACCCCAGCAACCTAAAGGTTAAAACATACTGTCAAATCATTCGGTTGAGCAAGGCTCTTTAATAATATTTATACAAAAGTACTTTCAGAAAGCAGAAGGTAGAAAACCGCTTTTTGCTAGTTCCCTTTCCTTAAATTATTATTCAGCCTCTTATTAAAATAAAATCTAGTTAACTTCTTTTGAATGCCTGCTCAAACGTTTTCCATAATAATAATAATAAAAAAAATCTTGTGAAAGGATTTCCATAAGTCGGGCTGCATTAATGACTTAGAGCAGCTTCATAATCTGTTATTCCTTCCTCCTAGCAGACCTCAGCTGATAAAAATATCCATAGACACAGTGAAGTCAGTGGCATGCCTGGCTTTCTCAGACAAAACTCCCATGTGATCACATATAGGCAGCCTCAGTGAGGCTGATGCCGTGCAGCAAGCAGTAGGTAATGAGTCTTTGTGCAGAGTGAAGCTCTTGTCGCTGAACAATAAAGCATACGGTACCAGCAATAAAACACAGGGCTGGCAAATTTAAGAAGATTCCGCTGAACCAGGAAGAACAGTGCCTTCGGTGATGCTGACACATATTATAAAATGATAATCTATTTATTTCGGATTCTAATTGATAAAGAGTGCAAGGACTAAGACTACAGCTATTTGAACAGGTCAGTGATTTTATAAATTACTCCAACACTTCCTTGTGTTTGATTGGATTTAAATTAGGATGGGCTAATGTGTGTTTTCCCTTAAACAAAAACTTTGCAAGATATTTGCAGTGTGTAATATGAAGGATGCACTTGAATTGACCCAGTGTGATTAAATTGTTGCTGTAGTCAGATGTGATAGAGAAATGTTTATATGATTATAGTGAACTGAAAAGTTATTTATCCTATTTAAAAATTTATGGGTAAGAAAAAAATGTATCCAATGATTTCTAATCTTTTGTATATGCAGAAATAATATAAATCAGAATACTACTAATAAATAGCTCAAATAAAAAGCTCCAAATTTATTTTTCCAGTGCTAAAAAATCCTGTATTGCAATAGTTTACATGTCTTATAAATTGATGATATATCATTCAGATTTTATTGATGTCTCTCTGTACACTGCAAGAGGAAGGTTTGGCATATTTAATTATTTAAATGAAAAAAATTTAAATAAGAAAATTTTGAAACGTTAATAATGTTACTATTAGAACAATGCATTTTGTATTTAACTACAGTAATATATATCTATACTAGTTGGTTGTGTCCCTTTTATTTTTCATTTTATGTATCTTTTGATAGGTGGAAAATACTTCATAAAGCCTTTTATTTTATAGATATCATTCACTCACTAATGGAGAAAAACAAATTAGCTTAATTTTCAAAAGAAGAGTGGATTAATTTTGTGATGATGCATATATCCATTGACTTACCATTTGGAAAAGAATGTGTGCCTTCATGTATATTTATAAAAATATGTACACACATGACCTTCTGTATCTAGAAAATAACCACTTCTTTGGTTTATGAGCAATAGAGAAGTTTATGTTTTAAATAGAGAGATTGCTGTGTGTAGGAAGACAAGGGAAGAAATAACTCTAGCAAATAATAGCACAACACTGAACATCTTTGCCAAAGACAGACAAGCATTACTGCTACATGAATCTTTAAATTTCAACACACAGTTTAACTTTGCTCTACATTTTTACTGCTGTATTGTTTGAAAGGCATCTTGGGAGCTAAATTCTTAACAATTAATTTCTTGGACACCATTTAGGATGATCGTCTTTAAGACACTAGGGCACATTTAACATTTTATAGAATTACCATAGTGACTTCATGTATTTGTACAGTAACTAAAAGATATTTATGCTTGTAAAATGCTGTTTAAACCACCACCACCACCACCACAACAGAAAATACCCCACGTCCCTGATTATGCAGGCAATATCTATGCCAATGGGAGAGAAAATAGCTATGTTTCAAAAACAAGAGAAGTTAATGAAATTTTTAAATTGGTTTTCCACATGTATTTAAATGAAGTATTTGACTATTTGGGTTTCCTTGGTTACCATAGTTGCTGCTGACAGCTTCTTTTGGTGGGGAGGGGTGGAAAGCAGGACTCTGTTTAAAACAAAGAGTTAAAAACACTTATCCATTAATAGACTCGGGGTCTGGGATGCAGGCAGCCCAGAGAAGCCCGTGCCCGCTCCCCAACGCCCGGTCCACCGCTCCGGTGATTCAGGTATTCGGGCACAACTGCAGTTCCACACTTCCTTACCCAGCATTCCGTTTCGGCTGCTGGAGGGCTGCCTGAGCCTTATGCAAATGAGACCAGCTCCGAGGCTTTGACTGCAGAAGCGAGGGCGGGTGGGGGGGGCAGAGGGAGTTCAAAGGTCACAGGGCCGGTGGAAGGCTGGATCAGTTGCCTGAAAAAAATGCACTGGGCTTCCCTGCAGCAGTGTTTTGCAGCAGTTAAATGAAGTGTGCTTTATTTCTCAGAGTGAAGATTTTACAGCGTGTGTGCCGTAGTCGTTTAAAGTGCACGCAGGTACGGTGACAGATTTCATGATGCGCCTAATTTTATTTCTATAAAAGACACTGATGAGGACTGGCTATTTTAATTCATTGTGGAAATTGGCAGGGTGTTCTCAGTTTTCAGCTTCCCTTAACTAGTTTATTAAATCTTCTTAATGTTTTTTTCAATTTGAAACATGGGTGTTTTGTTCCAATGGAATAATTTCATGTGAGGAAAACATTGAATTTGGGCTTCTAAATAATTCTATTTTTTGGAAAGTTTTTGAAGGCAGAGAGATGTCTGGGTTGAGACATCTAGATAAATAAATATCGAGACTTATAACTTTTACGGGATTTTCACATTTTTAAAAAATGTATTTTTAATTAGACCTGGGTTCATAGCCTAAGATTCTTGTGAGGTATCTGGAATTAAATAATGGAATTCTTTTGTTCATATCCCACAAGACATCATAAGGACAGTTTTAATAAGTTGTATTTTCATTTCATTTTAAGAGAGGGTTTCAGTTTTGATGGTGTTCATTCTATATTTTATTGCTAAGCGCTGCATCAAAGAAAGAATTTCTTATTTGGGGGTTATAGTTTTTAAATGCCTCTTTAATTTTTCTAGTTGTTACTAATTTTCTTTGGGACTTTTTAGACAATGACATTTTGAACTCAACATGTTCAACTTCCTATGACTTTTCCTTTCAGTTAAGTCTGGATTGTAAAGTGATCCTCATAAATGTCACAAGCAGGACAAAAGTCTTCTTTTTCCATGCACTAAATATCACACTTTGGTAAAATGTGTGATTACATCATAGTAAGGTCTGACCTGTACCAAACAAATGTGTACTCACGTTTATTGTTCATACTGCTTTTTTATTTCCAAAACATATTTTTAAATAAACTTAATGAAAGCAGCATGATCAGACTACGTTTATCCATATCATTAAAAATTTTAAATATATCAATTCAGCAGTAAAAATGTTGATGGGGAAAAAATGTTATCTAATTTGCATCAAGTGTGCATCTGTCTATATTACAGGTTGTATGTGTATGAAAATTTATGTTGGAAAGATGAAGAGACAAAATAATGTTTAGTCATGAAATTACTGCTTTATGCTTTTTTATTTGCATAAGATTTTAAAATGAATTCTATGAAGCTTACATACAAAGAGCTAATACATATTTAGATAAACTTAATTACTTTCTCTGCACTGAAAAGAGGGCGTTAATTTTATTATAACGATTAAGGCTTAGTAGTTTGGCAACAATATCTTTTATTTAAAAATGGGGGGTGGGGTGGATAGAGGGTGGACCAAAAGAGGAGGATAGCTGTTTAAAACAGTGAAGGACAGTTATTTCAAATATTTATGAAATCCCTTTGTGGTAGTTATTTAGGGCCAGATTCTTACCATTTATCACTTTGTGGGGACATTATGACATTTATCCTGGATCCTGAGATTAATTTAGGAAAAGAAATTCATGTTTTGTGTAAGTTTTTTAAAAATGCAAAAACTGCCATTTTTTTCTAAACTCTTTCTCTTTTGAAACTTTCAGTAATGACTGCAGCTAAAGGGGTATATTTTAAATAATTTCCTTCTTATGTTGAATGGAATATGCTGTCCTCTGACCCAAACAACACATTTGTAGACTCTTGTTTTACATATATATAAATTGCGTGTGTGTGTGTGTGTATAATTATATATCATGAAATAAATATGTATAAATACTTTTCATATATGTTATATATTACATGTGATATATATTATATACATACGAAGTCAAATAAAATCTTTCTTATGGTCAACCATATTTAATTGAACAATTTTGAAACACAAGAATTTTTATTTTACTTTTACCTCAGGTCATGCCCATAGTTTGGGTCTACTAACCTGTGTGTGTGTTCTAGGCAGAGCATAGTGAGGAGGAAAGAGCCCAGCTTAAAATTCATTTAGGCAGTGCAATACTGTTAACTTTTAAATGCAACCAGTACCAGGTAGCACATTCTGAATATTGAAATAAAAACAGTATGGGCCAAAGAGGAAACCCTGTGACAGTTCTTGGAGAAAACCTGGTAATAGACAAATATGAAATAAAGAGAATTGTGCTTCCGTAAGCCACAAGAGAGCTATATGTCCTGCAGCAAATTTATGGCTTTGAATATCCTGGATAATTTATGTCTCTATGCAAATTCAGTCAAAACTTTGAAGTCTTTTTTGCATTAGCTTGAGCACACTACTTCCATACAAATCTCAGCAGCGTGGACATTGTAGGTTCATGGACTGGGTATTTAAATGTATATAGAAAAATGTGCTTGTGTCAATGCAGGTCAAATCAAAATTGTAAAGTAGAAGAGTAAATAGAGTAATATAAAAACAAATCATTGAAGGATATGCAGTTAGTGTACTTGAAGAAATGGTGTTGTATCAGATTTCAAAGGAATCTTTAATGATTTTTCGAAAATTAATTTCCTGCTTTCTGATTACCAGTCTGTCTTTGTCATCACTCAGAACTAGAGACCATATTGTAAGCTTGGAAAAGATTTTAGGGCAAATATGTTTTACTCAGTCTAGCAGAATGGAACATAGTCTAAAATCTACAAATAACTGTTGTCATCTTAAAATCACTTGTGTAAGTTTTAGGTTGTATTATCACTGTATATGTACTTCTCCTGAACTTCTAGTGGCTATAAATAAGAGCAAAATGATTTATGATATATAAAAGGCAAATGCTCAAAATAATTGAGTATTCAAAGCAATCACATTTCTTTCTTTCTTTTAACCTGGCATTTCTTAGGAAACAAGCAAAATAAATGATTGCATTTTTAGTCATCTATTCTGGAATTTAAATAGAATTATATTCATTTTATCAAAAAGTATAGTAAGATTGTAAAGTGATTTTAAAGACTTATTCCATATTATTAGACACATGGCAATGCTATAGTAATACTTTGTCTAGCACAGTTGGGAAATAATCTGCACTAAATAAACCAATTTTCCAAATAGGTGAAGTTTATAAACTTACTGGCCAGTTTTTTAAAATATTAATTGCTTTCAGGGAAGCAAAATATAGAACATATCATTCTGCTTTGTTGAGCAAGTAGAAATCAGTTTAGGCTTTTCTTCATGGCATAAGAATCATTATTCCCACCATTACATTGGACTTACTGGAAAAGATAAAACTGCTCCCCAACTGTTCCCCAACACCAAACAGTGTTGCTATTATATGTTTTTGGTATACAATGGTATATGCTTTTTATATATTTTATATGCTTTTTATAATTTTACTCTTTTCTCATGTTACTACTTATTATTTTTTAATACATTTAGTCATTGCTCTTTATCTGAGAATAATTTAAAAATCAAGTTAATGCACTCTATTTTACATTAAATTCTAAATCTTTTAGGCTTTGGCAGGCAAAGGGAGGGAGATAAACATCCCTCCATACTTTTCCTATATACTGAACTTCTGGTACGTGCACATACACAGTATTGTAAACACAGGGACATAAAAAATAAAATTTATCTTAGTTTTTCTTACATTCAGGGTATTGAAAACCGTTATTTGAACTCCAGTTCTTGTTACTACAATGAGAATCTGGCATATTACGCCATCAATAGGAACTTGAAACTGCTTTGTTTAATAGGGAAATGAGGAATTTCTAACAGGTATACCAAAGAAAACACACAGACCAATTTTTGTGTGTGTGTGTGGCATTTGACTAAACATTGGTGCCATATACCTATTCTTACCAACTTTGGAGGTTGTGGTCTATTTCATTCTCAAATCCTGGGGCTCTGAGATTCACTACCTCCTACTCCCATGCTAGTTAGGAAGAGTTGTTGTTTGAATAATCTTTTATCTCCATACAAGTTTATGAATCCACATATTGATGCAGAAATGTATTTAGTCGTGTGCATGTGTGTGGGGGGGTGTGCATTTTCCCTAATCACATACAAAAAAAGTAAGACAGCTGAGCCATCAATCTTCATTTCTTTGAAAATTCACTAATACAGGGTATGTGTTAAGATATACAAGGTAGCTAATGCCATGCTAGCAGGCCAGGGTTCTTAGTTCACAAGTTTATTATAAAGAACACTGCAGCATTCTTATGCAGTAACATCATCCTACAGGAGGGGGAAAACTGTTCTATTCAAAACAACTCACCAGGTTCTGACAATAACAAAGAAAAACATGAGGTTGAGATTTGAGAAGGGAAATAAACTGAGTGCAGAAAGAATCATACGATTAAATTAAATGGTATCCCTGAAAATAAACAATGATTTCAAAATTCACAAGTAGAGGGGAGGCCTCGGTACTTTTTTCTTTTTAATGTTCATTAAGCTCCAGTAGTTGTTTACTGCCATCTTTATCTATAGTCATGCTGAGTAAAGCTATAGCTAGATGGAAGTTAAAGTGCATTCACAAGGTGTTAGTGTGTATATCTTATTATCTGCAGTCTCTCAGAGAAAGCAAAGGTAACTACAAATAGCGCTCTGCCAGAAACTGGTTTCTTGACCAACAGTGTCGCTTTAGCACGAAATGCATTGGTTCATTCTAAAGTGGTCACAGCTGTTGATGACAAGCGGCTTTGTATTTTACATGGTACATCTTTTGGTGCATGTGGGCAAGTTTTTTTTGAATGTTAACTGTTCTCAGACACTTTGGAGTTACTGTCATCCTTCCCATTTCCATTAGGTCAATAGGTGGTCTCATACACTGTGAAGAGCTTTGAGGATGTGAAGGAATGTTGGTTCCATGAACTTAGTGTCAAAAGATACTCTGTAAGAATGAAAGCTAGTCCAAAGTATTGGAGGGAGGGGGAGCTTTCTATTCTGGTCTTCTTTTGCCTGTTAGCATTTTAAAGAGCCTGAGAACTAGACCTCAACAAACCTGGGTAATCTTGTTTAATACAATAGTGCCTTATAAATTTAGGGCAATTCATGAACAACCAAACAACCAGGAAAATATTGTGTTGTTTTCTTGATAGGTAAATGCCTTCACTATGTAGTTTCTTGGATATGTGAGTTCAAAGTATGAAGAAGAGTGTGAAGAAGCTGAATAGGTTAGGGGCTAAGATTTAAATTCCAACCCTGTGTCACTTCCAAGACATGGTCTGCTGCTTAGAATCCATGTGGCCTTGGACATGATACTTGGATCTGTAAGCCTCATCTTCATCTGCGCAGTGGGGTACATCATCTTTATGGTTTTTATGAACATGAAATGGCATGATGCATGCCTAGCACATAATAAGAACCTTGTAAAGGAGAGCTAATATTTTTCAACCCATAGGAGTTGATTCCCTGGTGCTGATAAGGCAAGTTCAGCTTAAGCCTGTAGTTAGAGAGACTTTTGATGAAACATCTTAGATTTCAGCAGAAGAGGAAGAGACCTGCTTTCCAAAAATAGAAACTCATGAGCAGTTTACTGGAGGTCATACCTCCCTAGTACCATCTTCTATTCAGATGCAGCGAGTAGAGAAGGGCAGTACCACAGTCATCAAAGTTCAAGCTATTTGTGGCTTCAGAGGAACCTTGAATCTTGCCAAGTGGAAGCACAATCTCCACAAAAATCCTCACATACATTGTGGCAATATGTACTTTCATGAGTTCTCACTTTATATCTTTTATTGCTTTAAAAATCCTCATCAATGTGCCTTTGCTCTACTTTTTTTCCATTTCCATGTTGACTACAACTAAGGTGTTAGTCATTCATCTCTGCTCCATCCAGAGTTCCTGTCTCATCCACAGACTATGAACTTCTCAATTATAGAGAGCTCCTGGCACATAGTAGATGCCCAAGAAATAGCTGCTGATCCAAGCTGTAATGCAGCATAAAGAGTCTGATTCTAACAAATGAGTTAAAAGGGCTAATTTCTCTGAATCATGAAACAATCTCTGTGTCACAGGTTTACTGTTTTAAAGTTCCTCTAGATCAGAAGGATATTTAGATATATTGTATCAATTGATGTTATCATAAAGTTTTTCAAAAGAAATTTAGTAGCATTCCTGGAAGGGCTTTTTGATAAATATACATGAATAACAAATGTTGGGTAAATTGGTGGGGAGGAGGATCATGACTCTCTGCTTTTGTAAAACTTGTTTGAATGATGGAACTTCTCTAAATAGTGAGTTTCCACCTTCTGGGAGATTGTATGAATTTGATGTGACTTCTGTTGTGAACCAGTTTTAATCTGTGCCAGTCAAACCTTCACTGAGACTTCAAAACCCAGGTATTCAATCTTACACTCTGTATTATTTTTACTAATTGCTCTTTAATGCAATGTTAGCCGCAGGTTGAAAACTTGTTCTATGCCTTAGGTAGTAAAAATCTAGATCTTGCCTAAGGTGGTGATTCATTTTTTTTTTTTTTGTAAGTTCATTGTTCTTTTTTTTTTTTAATGTTATGTTAATCACCATCCATTACATCATTAGTTTTTGATGTAGTGTTCCATGATTCATTGTTTGTGTATAACACCCAGTGGTCCATTCAGTATGTGCCCTCTTTAATACCCATCACCAGGCTAGCCCATACCTCCACCCCCCTCCACTCTAGAACCCTCAGTTTGTTTCTCAGACTCCATAGTCTCTCGTGGTTCGTCTCCCCCTCCAATTTCCCCCCCTTCATTTTTCCTTTCCTGCTATCTTCTTCTTCTTTTTTTTTTTAAACATATAATGTATTATTTGTTTCAGAGGTACAGGTCTGTGATTCAACAGTCTTACACAATTCACAGCACTCACCATAGCACATACCCTCCCCAATGTCTATCACCCAGCCACCCCATCCCTCCCACCCCCCGGTGGTGATTCATTTTAAAGAATGCCCAAAGTACTTTTTTCTACTTATTCCAATTTTTTAAATCTCCTTTATTTTTTGCACAGTGTCTTTGGCAGGATCACAGTGCTTGGATGGTTATGGTCTTAAAGCGTGGCCATATATTACCCTGATGTCCACTTTAGAGTACTTTATGAGGAAAATGTTTTCAAGGTTCTTTTCCCTTTGGACTATTCTGATGATTCTTCTGAAGTAAAAGGATATCATATCCCTTAAATACCCTTTGATCTACACTGGCTAGTCTACTTTATTATTTAATCAGAAGCTTTCTAAAAGACTGAAGAGAAACTTCTTAAGTGCTAGGGAGAAAAAAAAAAATGTTGTCTTTCAGTGTTGCTGTAATAATTCTAAATTCTTCTACGTATGTGAGGTCTTTTTTTCCCCCTTAATGCAGTAAGTCTTGCTATTCATCCAAGGAATTAGGCTAAGTACTGTTCTTTAGTCTTAATAGCAAGCACATAAAATAAATTTTTCATTGGCACTTTTCTTAGAGTAGGAAAAATAGGCTTACAATGGACACTTGATCAATTTTCAACAGTTTTAAAAGCCTAATCATGTTCTTGGTTAGTTTTCTCTGCTCTTGCTACGTAACAGATTTAACCTGGAAGTTAACTTTAGGGAAGGACTTGGGCTTCTAGTTCACATGTATTCCAGGATGCCATCTTGCCAAATACCAACTAGTGATCAATGTTTAGGGTTAAGAGGCATTAAAAACCAAGTTCTGTCTTTCTTATATTGGTACTAATCTTAATGGCAGGTAATGCGGAAAGCTTCTTGGGGTCCCCCCAGCCAGAGAGAGTCATAAAGAACACTTTTTCCATTAGTAATGGTGGAGGAACCTTTCATCAGCAAGGTCTTTATCAGCAAAGCGTAAGTCAATTTAGCCCTTGGCATTTGCATACAGTAAGGGAAGTGGGTATGGACAACTAAGAGGCATCCACCTTTGATGGAGGCCATGGCTCTTATCATTTACTGCCAGGTAGTGGGAAATGCATTGCATCAGAGCCTATTCTTACCAGTTATGTCTGTCCCTTATTTTAACAGAAGTGGAAATTGAGACCCAAGGAGGTAATCCTCTTACTTAAAATTAGGCCACTTGTTAGTAGCTGATCCAGGATTAGACTCCAAATTGATGACCATTCATTTACTGAGCAAGCAGTGGTGTACATATTCAGTCCCTGAGGAACCTTACAGTCAAGTGTGAGAAAATGGCAGGTAAGCTAGCAATTATGATACAGTTTGATAAGTACCACGTGCTTTGAATGCAGAGAAGTCACTTAACCTACAGTGTAGTGCTGGTCATGAATACTTTTCAGAGAAAGTTTGGATCAGATCTCTTGGGAAAGTGATCTAGATTTCTGAAATCTTGGTTTCCTTTGTTAAAATTACCTTGCAGGATTGGGAGAACAATTGCACAGAGAGAATAGGTACAAAGAGTCTAGCCATAGTAGGTGTTCACTAAAAGCTAACTGGTATTATAAATGGAACAAGGCAATCCACCTTTTAGGAAAGACAGATGATGTTTGGGGGAAATTGTAATGCAACCTAGAACCATTCACCAAGCCACAAAGTTCCAGAGGAAGTCAGTTTGGAGTAGTTTTAGAGTAGCAGGTGGCAGCCAAGAGAACAGTGAAGAAAAGAACCCCTAAAATTGGTATGGAATGTCCCCTTGAGATTCAGTAGACCCCTTAGCACAGATGGCAGAGACCTGGAAGGACCGCTGCCCTCGGAAGTGGATGACCCTGGTGGTAAAAGCGATAGGACGCAACAGATTCTCAAACTTCTTTGATACCTTGAACTAATGTGTTCACAATGAATCATTTCTCCAGGTTCAGGATAACCACCAAAACTGGGGAGATGTTATAAATCACCAGAGGAGAGGTCCTTAACCACGGAGTCCATGGATAGATGGCATGCATTTGTGCTTATGTGCACTTTTTTCTGGGGAAAGCATTCATTTCTTTCATCAAATTCGCAAGCTACAAATCAGCAAGCTGCAAACATTTTGAGATCCAAAGCACATAAAATAACTCAGACCTTTAACTCAAGGTCACAGGCAACTCTGGCACAAGAAATTCATACATAATTGGGGAACCCTGCAATCATTTCTCCAACAAAAATATTCATTAGGCAGGAGTGCCCCCAGGGTTCTTGGCTTAAGCCGGTACCTGGGCAAGAGAGGTGTATTTGGCCAACTTGCGCTTCCCAGATTGGCAAGCCACCAGCAGCATTTTTCACATTGGTGGTGCCCCATGGAAACACCTTGCAGGATTTTACCTTGTGAAATCATTGCCAAATCCCTATTCTCTTGGCGGCAGATATGTTCATTTCTTGCCAAATGGGTTAAAGCAGAAATGGTCCTAGTATTGTGGAAGATGATATCCCCTCTTTTTTTTTTTTTTAATAAGAGAAATGCATAGTTCTGAGAATGTGTGGAGTGATGTGTTCAAGGCATAACATCTGATGCCAACTTTTTAAAATAATGATTTTCTTATTCAGCAGAAACTTTAGTCCATAATTGGTGTTTGATTAACAGAATAGTGTCAGGGCAGTAGTAATGTCAGTGTTTAGGGCGAACATCACAGATTACAGATTACTCAAACTCATGGCTTAAAAAAATCGGGGATGAGGGACACCTGGGTGGCTCAGTCGGTTAAGCGTCTGCCTTCGGCTCAGGTCATGATCCCGGGGTCCTGGGATCGAATCCCACATCGGGCTCCCTGCTCAGCGGGAAGCCTGCTTCTCCCTCTGTCTGCTGCTCCCCCTGCTTGTGCTCTCTCTCTCTGACAAATAAATAAATAAATAAAAACCTTTAAAAAAATAAATTAATTAAAAAATCGGGGATGAAAAGGATTTGATACAAACTAACTTGATTAAAATTGTATCCTGATAGTTAGGAACACATCTAGATAACTAAAGATATCCCACCAAAGAATTCAAAATAACAGAGTATGATTTTTCTTAGCTAATCTCTGATTTCTTAAATATTGGAATAAAACCTATACACCATTAATTGAGCAACTGTCCTCTTCATCTTCTATCTGGCCCAGTAACAATCTGGCTGATGAAGTGTGACATTGTGAATAATCTCGCTTTTGCCAGCTAGGCTTTTCCCACCTGCTATCACAGATGAGCCACACACCAGTATTTTTGTCAACCTGTTTGCAATGCTGCTCAGCTCATCATTAATTTGGTGAAGCAACCAGAAGAAACATCAAAACTGCTTTCCATTCTGAAAGAAAATTAAAAAAAGTAAGCTTCTTTTTCTATGCAACTTAATCCTCACACTGGTGCTTCCTAGGTCCCAGGCCCATCGTTGATTGAAGCCAGCAGCCTCACCTTATCAAAGTCATTGGAGTAGAATTTTATCATAGTTTCTTAGCTTTTTGTGCTTATTGGAAGAATTTGATGAGATCATAAAATAAATGATTTTGTTCTTTGATAAATCATGAAGAAATGTCCTCCCTGTTGTGTTGTAATGCAAGGTAACATGCCCCTTGATGTATGCCACATCACCAAGACACCAAGTGTCCTTGTGAATGACCCTTGCAGTTAAAGATGAGCCTCACTTGGGGTAACTACAAAACTAGCAAGGAAGCAATGCAGAGGATAAACCCAGGCTCCCAGGAAAAAGTGAACAGAGGGTTCAAAAGTGAACTCTCTTTTTTCCTAAGAGAGTACCATGTAAGGCTTCTGGTCTCAGCATCCTCCATGGAATAAGGACCTACCAGGTCAGATGAACTGGGAACTCACAGCTCACCACTCTTTTCTTTTTCTTTTTTTCACCAGGCCAGGGAAGAGACAGCATCTCACTAAAAAGACCTCCTCATTCTCATAGAAGGAAATTCTTGCCATGCCAAAATTACTTCCTTTTAAATTCATTTCTTCCTGTACCAGTGATAGGCCAGACCTGCCCTTAACCTATTAACCACTACCCACCTCCTCACCTTTTTTTTGTTCAATTGTTTGATAAACTCATTATTCACCCTAATGACCTTTCAAGTTTTACTTACTGAGTTTCATCTGATTGGTAAAGGGCAAAAATACTCATGTATGATAGCTCCAGTTGGTGGGTGGCATTTCTTATTTAGATGTTTTTGTTCATTTCATAGTCATTCTTTCTCCTCAAGAGCCATGAGCACCCCTTAGGGTTGTCAGCAGAAATGCAGGATGCCCAGTTACATTTGAATTTCAGATAAACAACAAATAATAGGTACAGATATATCTTGAAGGTGATTTATTTTTTTATCTAAAATTCAAATGTAACTGGGTGTCCTATATTTTTATTTGCTAAACCTGGCAACCCTGAAGTGGTTCTGCAAATCAGATCACTCACTCCTCAGAATTTGGGGACCGGTGATATTCTTAAGGCATATTTTCTGTGGTCATTTCCTTATGATACATAGCAAAGCATTATGACATCAGGACAGAATGAAAGGAGAAAACAGGATTAAATATTAGATGAATATAAGTGGGATAGTAAGAACTCAATGAGCTACCTATGAAAGCTATGAAATTTTTACGCTGTCAGAAGAGAGTGATATGAACAAGATTCCAACAAATATCCAAAGTTAGCTTCAGTCATTCTTCCAAATGCATTAAAATGTACATTTCTATCCAGCTTCTTGATTTGGCATTCTTAACGAAGCTCTCCCACTTACTTCAGTCTGCATCCTTCTGGCTTCTGATATTTTTTCCAGAAATACATTAAACAAAAGAATTGCACTTATAACCATAAAACATCTAGTGTAGTTCATCGACATTTTTTTGTGTGTGTGTGGAGAGATTTGAAAACATTTATACTGCTTTACTACTTTTTCATTAAATGTGCCCAGAGGCTTCTGAGCAATGGTTACATCTAATAAAAATTTGAGAGCAATAGTATATGTTAGTCAAGAATAGTGGATATCCAAGACCACAAGATGCTTATTAGAGTTTTATAACAAAGTGGTTATTAATTAAACTTGGCAATAGAAAGGGTATGAGGGTGCAGGGAGAGGGGAAGCTGTCCAAGTGGTGAATTTATAGACTATATTAATAAATGAAAAAATAAGATAAATCAGTGTTAGACAAGGAGAAAACACTGGCTTTGAAATGCAGTTGAACTTATTGAGGCCTCTGAGTGAGATTCTCTGGAGTAGTACCTAATTGAGTGGCTCTTTGCCTTCTGGCCATGCAGTTGAGTGATCAAAGGGCTGACCTCTGACCCAAGATGGGCTAAACTGTTACTTACTCCTTGGAACATTAAACTTGAACTGTGAGACATAGAGAGAAGTTCCTGGGCTTAAACCTGGTAACGGTGGTGCTCTAGAGAAAAGATCAAGGAATTTCTACAGTCATAATCCTAGAAGATGTCCTTATTCCTGCATTCCTTTAATTTTGGATTTCAGCTCGATCTTAGATTGCATGAACTAGTTCAGTATTTTTCCAACAGATGTCTGTGTGCTTAAGTTAGCTAGAATTTGCTTTTGGGTTGCTTGCAAACAAAAAAAAAAAAAAAAAAAAAATTGTATGACGTTTTGAGGTCAGTTTCATCTTTCATTTTGATTCTCATTCAATCAAAAATGCCAGATATTTTGTTAGTCAGGAGGGACAGAGTGGTGAATGAGATGAACATGATTGTTTCATGGAGCTTTCAGACTAGCAGAGAAAACAGACACTGATAAAGTAGTTAAAGTATAGAAATGGAAGGGTTTTTTTATTCATTCATCAACAGACATTTATTAAGCACCTATAATCTATAAGGCACTATTCTAGACTGTTGGTACATCAGTAAAGAAGACAAAGATCCCTGCCCTTGTCTTAGCAGGGGATGAACACGGTAAGCAGTAAACATCGAAATATATAAATAAATAACATGGATTTAGAAGATGGTAAGTGCTATGGGAAAACAAATTAGAAAGGAGATTGGAAGGAATGGTATATCAAAAGTCCGGGAGGCCAGAGAGAAATGGCGGGTTGGAGAAACTGAAAGATTATTAGAGCTAAAATAGTTGACAACAAGGCAGTGGCTCAAAATGAAAATGAAGAGGTTAGCCAAAGTAGATTGTTAAGGACTTTATAAGCCATTTTGAGGATTTTGGACTCATCCTAAGACAATCCAAAGCCACTTAAGAGTTTTAAGCTATAGACTGACATGATCAGATTTGCATTTTAGATTTATCATTCTGCCTGCAACCTGGAAAACACATTGAAAGCAAACAGTAGTGGATGGGAGAGAATAATTGGGAAGCTCTTGTCCTAGTCCAAATGAGAAATGGTGATGCTCTTGACTAGCATATGTTTCATGAATTGGAAAACAGTAGCTGTGTTAAAATGGCTGTTATTGAGGCTTAGACTTTCAGCTTCTCATATTTAGAACAAATTAATGCCTGTCCAGATTTATCTTCTGTTCTTTGGGCTTTGATGCTATATAAAGCCAATTTGAAATGTTGACCACTTTTTCATTGGCTTCATATCCATGAAGTTTAATTATGCCTCATCTTTAGGAACAAAAATATGATAAGTGGATATTTAAGGAGCCGTGGCAGCCATAAGACAGGCATTCATTCTACTCACTTGCATCTGTACCTAACTAGCCATGTATTGTCATCCTCGAATTCTGAGAGAACCAGTACAGGATACAAGCAAACCAGGAATATACAACTCCTTTATCAATAGGGCCTTTCCCTAAATTCTCATATCCTTTTCCTCCCTAGTGAGATAGTGTAGATGATGTAGGAGAAAACCACATGCTCTTTTTACCACCCCACCGTTGGGTTTAGATGAGGGGTTACATTCTTATAAGCAGTGGGTCATTTCACCCTCCTAATTTGTTGTGACATCTTGTTACACTCATGTAGTATTTTTTAAAGGCAATGCAACTAAATAAGTGTTATACTTGCTTGCTGCACTTAACAATATTGGTTAAGTTCAGCACTTAACCAGCATCATGGGTATATGTTAAGGTTATGCCCCTTTGTAATTATTTGAAATTTTAATTTCCAGCTTACATACTAATCCCAAACTAAGTGGTCAAACGTTTCTTCTTTCCTTCGAACTGTGTCTAGCTCAGGCTCTTTCAATCTCAAAGATGTAGGCAGAAATTGTATCTAACCTTCAACTCCTTTGCTTGCCAGTCCCAAATATAACAGCAAAAAGAAAGAGACTTTTCAATTTCCTTACCATCCCTCCAAAAATTTCCCCTCTCATTTCTGAAGAGAAGAGTACCTAGTACCACTTTTTACCATATTGGAACATGGTTCCCTGCAGTCCAATTGAATGTCCTTGGTTCTTGAGACATCTGCCTTTCCTAAGGAAGCTGGGATGGGGAAATGGAACTTAAGGATATGGTTTTTAACTGTTCCCATTGCAATACCTTATTATAAAAATGTACTTTTTAAACATGGGTTCCCATCTTGTATTACTTTTTGTCTTGGAGTCTCTCCCTCATGAATTACTTTGCATCTTGTTTGAAGTGAACCATTTTAAAATTTATATCCTGTCCTACTTTTATTTCAAGAACTTTATTTAAAATATCTTTTTTTTCTCTTGCCCTGCTCAGATATGCATGAACATTTTATGCATTTCACACTCTTTAAGATAGAGAAAATAATATGCTAATTTGAATAGTGGTAAAATCAGAGTCAGAATAGAGATTTTATTCTCAGAGAGTGGACAGTGCAATATCTTCTTAGGGCTATCAGTTATCTCCATTGTTAATATAAGTCATGCAAAAGACATGGATTGGTAAAACAAGGCAGTAGGAGTATTCTCAGTTGGATGGAGCCAGCATAGTGGATGTTTGCTCCTCGAGGACAGGTAACCTGTTCTATTCCCTTTTCTATCACCTACTCCACCCAAGGAGTCAAGCATATATACATACCAATTACTCAACATGTAGTTAGATGAGTAAATTGAGATAAATGATAAATACTTATGAGACATCTAATACTATACTTAATTTTACTAGAAATCACACAGGAGATAGTGAAAGAAGAGATTTTGATTAGGTTTTGAGACTGGGTTATGTCACTCTAGGGCTGGTATGGGGACACCTCCAAGGAAGGAAGAACCTAGGAAGGGAGCTGCTGGAGAGAAGACTAGAAATCAGACAAGTGGTCCTCCAATTTGAGTATGCAGACTGCTAGGCACTGCCTCCTGGGAGTTTCCGATCCAGGAGACCTGAAGCGGGGCACGAGAATTTGCGTTTCTCACAATTTCCCTCCCAGGTGATGCTGATGCTGCTAATCCAAGTAGCCCACTTAAAAAACTACAGAATTAGACCTTGGAGAGCTGGCTCAGCTGAAGGGACCTGGACAGGCTGCTTGCTGTGTGATCTGCACAGAGAAGGGGTGATTTCAGACATGTCTGAGGGCAGTATCGAGAATAGTTTTTAAGTCTTGCCTCCTCTCGATCAACAGGACTGATGGCTACACTCTGGCAAGAAAAGGAGAGAATGGTTTTACAAACTCAAATGAGAGTTAAAATCAGCTGACATAAATAAGATGGAAGATGGGATACATGGAATCAACTTAGTAATACTTACAGCGAAGTTAACCTAATTTAGCAATGTAAGACCATGTACATATATATCTAAGCTAATTTATATATAGGTTATTCCCCGAAATATCCTTACACTGCAAGGAAAGTTTATGCTCTTTAGCTGACTGTGCAGACGTCAAGGTAAATGGGAAAGGTGGAGAAAGGGCAGCCCAAGGAGAGAGAAAAGCCCATTCATCCTAGAGAAAGCATTTAGGAGAAACCACTCCCACCCTTCCCCCTTCCCACTCAGCGCTGTCTCTCAGGTAAATAGCCTTAGAAGTTTCTGAAACCGTGGCAAGGACTTCAATAACCAGGGGTCCTGGGAACACATCTCATCTCATTGCAGTATTGAAATGGAAACTACCTAAAATTTAGAACTGATTTCATAGGCTTTGTTGTGTTCAGCTAATTAGGTTCTTGCATTTTAAAACTCGACTCTCAAGTTTTTGCATAATTATCTGTGTTTCTTCCACATGAATTTTGTATAAGGCAGGAATCATTTAGGACTCTGGGTGACGTTGGCATTTTTTTCATTATAGAACTTCATGACTCAGGTGGATTTTCTCAATTTGCCAACAAAAAAGGAATAGAGATATTACATTAAAATGAACTGTGGCTTTAACAAAATGATACATTTTGGTAACCAAATTTTCAATTGCTCGTATTAATTTAATTTTTGTTAATTTGAAAATATTACAAAAAGTAAACCTGCTTAGTGATCCTTCCAAGGAAAGGCTCAGCTCATGTTTAATAAAACCACATAAAATGACTCTGGAGACCTTGGCTACACATCTAGTGGTCAAATATTTCAATGCTTCGTTGCTCTTGTTCCTTTTACAGGTACATGTGACAGCGCTGCAGCTATGAGTGGAATTTTAAAGAGGAAGTTTGAAGAAGTTGACGGCTCCTCACCCTGCTCTTCTGTGCGGGAATCAGATGATGAAGTTTCCAGCAGTGAAAGTGCTGACAGTGGGGACAGTGTCAATCCATCCACCTCGAATCATTTTCCCCGTGAGTACGGAAACCATACCTGAAGCTGCTTGTCTGGTTCTGCAGTGAAAATAATTGTGTCATCTAGGTCATTTTTTTAAACCTTTATTACTAGTTTTGTTTTGTTTTTGTAATTGACTAAAAACAAGACATGATTAAGTAAAAATGAAATCTCTTTGAGGTAGCGGTAGATTCTTCTATTTGGATTGCTTTTGGCAGTGGATTATTTGATAGTGTTAATCAACTGACTCAATGAAAACAATGGTATTTTATTATTATTAATTTTAAGGAAGCACCCTACTGAGAGTAGATAGGGAAAGACAAGTCCAGGCCCAAAAATGTATCCTCCCATAGCTGAAATGATATTCTGGGGGGGGGGGGGGGGGGGGGGGGGGGGGGGGGGGGCAGAGAAAATAGATGCATTTGGGAGTAGAAGGTCTAGGTTATGATGAGAAAGAGCTTGCCAGCATGAAGAGATGAGAAAGCTGCAAAACTCTCCCAAGTGGTCAAGTGCATGCAGTTTATACTTCTTTCCACCCATTCTTTTATCCTTCATCCTCAAGAATAATATGTAAAGCCCACAAATGAAAAAAGAGATGTATGCCTTCTCATGATTCCTTTTTCTGCCACACTGTAATGTGAGCCCTTCCTGTCATGAAAGGTATTGTGGAGATTGCAGGACTGAGAAAAATTCTTAAAGTAATACAATCTATAAGTTAAAAGAAACTGACTAGTAATAGCTAAAAGATCTTATATTTATGTTTCCAACAGGAAGATTTTACTATATCATGATACCACGGTAGATAACTAGTCTTAGTTTTTCCATTTTTCAATTAAGTGGCTATATTTTATTAATATATGATCTATAACATAGAATTTACTTTGGAAATGTGACAACCCAGAAAACCAAAAGAATTAACAATAGTTTTAAGGGGGTAATAAGAATCTCAATAAAACTGTTGAGTATGAAACAAACACACTAAAATCAAAAGCATTGCCTTAAACAGGCAAAACTAATAGAAAATGTAATGAAAGGGCAATTACAATGATCATGGCAGATAAAAAACCATAAAATATTCAGGGACAAGGTTATTGTGTAATGTAGGGGATCTGCAAATACATTTACATATGTCATGATGATATGAAATGAGCTTTTGTTTTTGATTTAAAAGAAGATGCATTGTACCTATTTGGTCTTAATATTAATAGTGATAATAGCAACAACATGATCGTCTGATGGAATTTCATGAAGATCAACAGAACAAGTGAGATAATATACATGAAAGAACTTGGTAAAATGTTAACTACTAAGCACATGTTATATTGGAAATTATGATCATAGCTAACATTTCTTGGGTACATAAATGCTCCAATAGCTTTATATACATTATCCCTACTCTTTGCATCAATTCTGTAAGTACCACTACCTTCAATTTAAGAGGAAATACCTGAGGCTCAGAGGCTAAGCATCTTGCCCAGTATCACACACAATTTGAGCCTAGGTACATATGTGTATGTGTGTGTCTCATTCCATAGTCTTCACTTTTTCCATTACCTCATGCTTCCCCTTAATTGTATAATATTGGACATATCTTTAAAATGTTGTTTATTGTGAATTGTAAAAGAATTAGGTGAATTAGTAAAGAGATGAGTTATGTTTCTGGATATAAAGATAAATAAAGTTATCAAAGCTTTCCACATTAATTTATACATATGAGTATAATATCAATAAAATCCTCAAGGGCATTTTCTTAGAAGGCAATAGAATGATAAAAATCGATTTGGGAAAATAAGCTAATGAGAATAAAGGTATATTTTAAAAAAGAAACTATAAATGTTGAAAAGCCATTCCAGATCTCAAATCATAATAGAAGATTATATAACTTATCTTTTTTGAAACTCTGCTAGATCTAGGAAAGTATAGAAAAATCTCAACATGTTATATATAAGAGTTTAATGTAAAAGAATAGAGCATTACAGAGCAATGGCAAAGGGAAGAAGTAGTTAATAAATGGTTGTGGTGTTAGAGTTTGAAAAAGAAGTAATTTAGATACACATCCCACAACATATGCCAAAATACATTCCAGATGGATTAAATAGATAATTAAAAAAAATCAAATTACGGGGATATTGCTTATTTATCAGACATTTGGTAGGATCATTACCTGATCTTTGAAGTAACAACAACAACAAAAAACTCACATTGCAAAATACTTATAATAAATACATTATCTATTATATTTAATTTAGTAAAAAACACATGTAAATTTTTTAGATAACCCCCAAAGGCATTCCACACAATAGCAAGTATGATTAACGAACATTTGAAAACATTAAACAATAATAATAACAATTCAGATTAAAATAATCCTAATGATATTCCATTAGTATGAAATCACAGAAATTTCATCTCCATGAAATTAGCACTCCTCTCTCCAATAAAAACTACTGATACCTAAGTGCTGGTGAAAGTCACAGTGTAAATCATAGGTACATACTTTGTGACTGATGGCAATGAAATTTAGAAAGCACTGGGTTAATATAAGAGCCATAATAATATTCATATCTATAAGTCTGTACTTCAGATAATTTACCTGAAGGGGGAAACATCAAAAACAAGGGGAAAACTACATAAGTGAAAATGTTGGTGGTTAGTGGTAGTACCAAAAAACGGGGGTTAAAAAAAATGGGGGTTGGAGGTGGAGAAGGGAAAGATAACATGTCTCAGAGAAGGAAAATGCTTTAAGTTATGGTGACTTATACAGTTTATTTTCATGATAGTTATGAAGACCTTATGACAATTATGTAAAATAAAATGCTCATGAGATAATGTTAAGAAAAATCAAACACAAAATCTTAACATACTGTCAGGGAAAATCTAGTATGCATAAAGGCAAGGAATGGTATGGCGCCCTAAGCACTGAAAATGATTTGATTTTTTGAGGTATTAAAAAGATGGATGGATTTTCATATTTATTAATTTAAAACAAATAAGTTTTAAATTTAAACTAAAACGATAACTGTAGTTCAAATTGTGTTTGTATATGTGGACAGCAGATTGAAATGGTGTGATCAGCTAAATCATTCAATACTGCAGCTAACTAGTAAAAGCTTTTATAAGTTAAGTCTAACAGAAATGATTTTTCCTATTAAAGAAAATAGACCTATTTTATGATGTCCAACAAGTCATCAAAATGGGGGCACTGGCTGGCTCAGTCAGTTGAGCATGCAAAACTTGATCTCAGGGTTGTGAGTGCGAGCCCGACATCGGGTATAGAGATGACTTAAAAATAAAATCTTAAAAAAATTAAAATACATATTTAAAAAGAGAAGTTATCAAAATATTTCAGCTCATCATTTATTATCAGTGGTAGCTGGCAATGTGTTAGTTTACTAAATTGCTGATTTAACTGTATTAAATGAAATCTGACAGAGATTAATTTTTAAAGATAATTAAATGATTAACTAAAAAGTGCCCTTTTCATTAAATAGTCTGCTCAGGTCACCATATTCATATTATGGAGAGGGGAGGAAAAAGTGGGAGGAAAAAGCACAGAATCAAGAGATAAAAATTCTACCTAGGATATTTATTGTATGAAAGACCTGAGCATGTTAACTAATGTGAGAGGGGTAGTTAAAAGGCCTTCTTGTTTCTAGAAATGTATTTCTAATTATTCACTTGCCCAAAAATTTATATACAAGTTTTAAGAAAATTTTTTTTTCATCTCGATTAAAGTATGTACTTAGCGGCAGTGGTCTTATCTGCATGTAAATCTATGGATATAAACTTTTAGGAATGTTATCATTGGTGAATCCTGTTTATTTAATATGTCTCTCCACTTTCCAAAAAAAACCTGTCTTAGAGTAAAGAAGGATTTTTGATGACTATCAAATTTGTGTAGCATTAGGAAACCAAATTTAGTTTCACATTGAGAGTTTTTTAAATGTGGTTATTTAAATCTCACCCATCATGAGCTCATCTTTCGAATTAAAAATACCCCATGTACTCAGTGCTTTATAGGCATTAACATATTGTGTAACATAACATTTTGTTGTCATTACAGATAGAGGCATTGATAAGATTGTTTGGTAAGTGTCAGCAGCTATGGTAGTAAAAAATTCCATGCTATTCTAAGCTTTCTGTAAAGATATTCAATTTGCAGCACATCACATTATGATAATAAAAGCTTCAAAATATAAATCAATAAGGGAATTATGCCTTTTTCCATGGACTTCTGAGTTTTGCTGGCAACTCGCATGCTCACCGGCGATCAACCAAAGTCATATCTTATACTTCCCTTGAGATAGAAGCATCTGGATTCTGTATTGCTGTTGAACGCTTTGTTTCATCAAATCCCTGTGGCTCTATAGCCAATCAGCCTGTACTTGAGCGCTGTCGAAAGGAAAGCTGCAAGAAGCTAGAGAGGAAGGATTTTTTTTCCTGCCCTCTCAAGGTTCTTGGCACTTCACACGAGTAATGAGAGGCTGTGTGATGAAACATCCTCCCAAAAGGAACACATTATTTTTCCTGAAACAGAGTGTTTCTACAAATAAATGTACAGTATTTAGGAAGTGAAAATATCAAGAGGTAAAAGGATAGATCTACACTGCGCATGAAAGCAGGTAGTCGATGTCTCACATAGGGATACTATTTTCTAACTGATAAAACACTTTCACATTCTTGAGTTCATTTGATATCCCAAAATTGTCATGTAACCATTTTATAAAAGTAGAAATTACCATTCAGAGATGTATTCCTAATTTACCCAAGAGCTAAGATTATAATGTTTCCCTCCCTCCCTCTTTTTTTCTTTCTTACTTCCTTCCCTTTTCTCTCTGAACCTGCACAGGGCATAAGTATGCTACCATGCTCACCCAAAAAGGCTGTTTCTCCAATGTCATTTCCCTCCCACTGACTGCACATTTCTTAATGGGATTAGAGATAGAGAATTCACAGAAAACAGATTTTGCCATGAAACTTTGTACTGGAAGTATGACTGAAACATACCTATTCTCTTACCCAAGCAGTTAAAATGCACTGAAGATTTAGATTCAGTTCCAACAAATAGAGTGTATCTTATGTTCCAAGCTCTGAGGTAGTTGCTTTCAGACATGACAAAGTGATAGACTACAAGTAGTAAATACAACTTAAAAATACAGGGAGAGACCATGTCTACACAGCACTGTGGTTTACTTCGAGAACTTACTATGCCAAAGATAAATGTAGCAATCTGCCTCTGAGCCTTTGATTTTTCAAACAATGGAGGAGTGTTCAGGCAGAAACCCAACACAGGAGTTTTAAGGGAAGTCTTTGATTAAGCAGGAGACAGGGTCACATGACCCTCAAAATCTCCTTTATACTCTGTGATGATATGATTCTAAGAACAAGGATCAAAATAGCATCTTAAGTTAGAGCTGAGACCAAGTAAGAAAAGGTAAGCAGCATAAGTCAAGAAAAGCTACTATTAAACTAAGAGATCTCCAGACCCTCTGCATCCCCTTATGTTGAAGAAGGCCAATTAGCATGGCCCTTGTCAGATCAGGCCTGGAACCAGTTGCAGATACACTTATACTAGGTCAGTGTCCCTATCTGAACACCAGACATATTATTTCTGGAAGTTTGGAATATTTTATAATTTTTAATAAGTTCTACATACCTTTCACTAGAGATTAAAGTCTATGGATTACCCCACCATTCTCTTTTCCATCATTTTCTTTCTCAGCACCCTTTTTTTTTCAGTCACAGACAATTTGCAACTATTTTATAGTATATTTGTTTTGGTTTGGTTTTTTGGGGGCGGGGGAGAGAGCATGCGCACACAAGTGTGAATGAGGGGAAAGGCAGAAATGAGAAAGAATCCCAAGCAGGCTCCATGCCCAGCATGAAGCTCAGTCTTGTGACCCTGAGATCATGGCCTGAGCCGAAATCAAGAGTCAAATGCTTAACCAACTGAGAGCCACCCAGGTGGCCCAGTATATTTGTTTATACTTGTGTATTTTTATATTTGTTTATATTTGTGTACCTGTTTTGTTTAGCATTGTATTCCTATTAGGAAAAGGCAGAAGAGCCCTGTAGCACATTAGAAACTTCCAGGCCAAATTAGGCCATTACGTAGAACTAAATTTAATATATTCATTGAGAGTCTTCATCTTGTCCACAGTGATAGCCAAGTGATATTGCCAAATGTTTCCTTGAAATCCCTTCACACAATTCATTGCCTAAGGGAGCCATATCTTCCCCAGGTGTTAGGCTCTAGGATGCACAGTGACATTTAGAAAAATTCCCATTGGAAATTGCTTCTTGTGCTTATAAAATACACTACCCACTGTTGCGCTATATATACAGTAAGTCCCACATGGCCTTTTCCCCCCCTGTGGTGTTAAGGTAGAATATTGTTTCTTTAGTTGATCATCAGTGAAGTAGTTGCTGTGTTTGGGAGCCATTGTGAGAGAAAAATATTTAGGTTTTCTGTGATTTTTCTTTCCCTAGTGCGTCAGTTAAATTTGTGAAAATGGGACTCTTGGAAATTCCTTTGGTTTGTTATAATTGGAAAATCCACAACCAAGGAGCCACGAGATTCTCAATCTAGTTTTAGTTCTGTTGAAAGTAGCTCTGACTGTAGTTAAATCATTTAACCTGTTTCTTCATTTGGAAAATGTGAGAATAGATTGATTTTCAAAGTATGGAAATTTGCATAAGTTTCAGGTAATCCTCCTTCCCTCCGAATATAATATGCTACTGATAATACTTTATGCTTGAGTTATTTATATCATATTTGAGGATATCTTTGTGTTTTCAATGTTTATGCTGTGTACCATTGGAATACCTATATACAAGTCCAATAGAATATTCCATTTGGTGATTTTAGCTTGTAGTTTCCACATAAAGAAGTGAAAATCATGTGAATTATTTTAATTGATTTGTTTTGGGATGTCTTGATTAAGTAGATAATATTCTCAAAGCATAGTATATTAGAACTATAAAAGACAGTTTAATAATATAGGACTGAGTAAAAATAAATGATGATATTTAGAGTAAGGAGTTTTATATGTTGGTCTGTTGGCAGAGAAATATTGGAGAAATAAATAGAATATTCATGTGCTTAATGATTTTTAAAAATTATTTTCAAAGCTGTCCTTAGCTGAAATGTGTAAGTGAACACTCTGGAACATCTCATTATCACAAAGGAATATTCTAACTGAAAATTTCTAAAGAAAGTCACAGAAGGATGAAACATTAGCAGAAATGATTTATCTGGAACATTTTTAAAATGCATAGTCATTTGATATCCTGAAATGTTATTTATAACTGAATATCCACATTTGTCTCATTTATGTGCTAATTGTGTTTTAATATTGGTGAGGTCAACCCTGCTTGTGAACAGATTGTGTAGGCATTTAGACAGTATATTTTAAGAGGCATTTCTGTCCTAAAATATCTTTTACCACATGACTGAAAATTTCATCATGAATGTAATCCCTTTGGGATGACTATATTAAAATATACATATATGTGGCCTATCTAGTAGGTTTAAAATGTGATGTCTGGACTGAAATTTCCTGGATTCTCATCAAAAATTCTCTACTCAGAGGCAAGTAAGTAATTTCTCTGATATTTGGCTTCCTCATCTATAAATACTGATAGAAAACAATACTACTGGGGCGCCTGGGTCGCTCAGTCGTTAAGCGTCTGCCCTCGGCTCAGGTCATGATCCCAGGGTCCTGGGATCGAGCCCCGCATCAGGCTCCCTGCTTGGCAGGAAGCCTGTTTCTCCCTCTCCCACTCCCCTTGCTTGTGTTCCCTCTCTCGCTGTGTCTCTCTCTGTCAAATAAATAAATAAAATCTTAAAAAAAAAAGAAAACAATACTACCTACATTGTAAGTTTGATGGTGTCTTAAATGAGTGAATATTGCTTTATACTGTACTTGATATTTAGTAAATACCCAAACAGTATTAGCTATGCTAATGATGATTCCAGTGAGGGACAACACAAATTTTATTTTATTTTTAAAGATATTATTTATTTATTTGAGAAAGAGAGAGAGGGAGAACACAAGCAGGGGGAGTGGGAGAGGGAGAAGCAGGCTCCCTGCAGAGCAGAGAGCCAGATGTGGGGCTCGATTCCAGGACCCTGGGATCATGACCTGAGCCGAGGGCAGATGCTTAACCAACTGAGCCACCCAGGTGCCCCAACACAAATTTTATAGTTATTCTGGAAAACTACCTATATAGACAATAGGTACCCAGAGGAAAAATACATATTTCAGTTATGTTTTTGATAGAGTGGGAGAGACGTCTGGAAAGATCTAGATTACAGATGTAAATCCTGGATCTTCAGATCCAGGCAAGTCATGTAAGTGTGAGAAAGCAGACAGGTAAATGACAAGAGGGTATGGTGGACCTAGAGTGTATCTTCCTAAAAGGCTTTATATTTAATAATAATAATAATAATAATAAACCTATCTAATCCAGTGAAATTCTTCTTCAAGCTATTTTCAGTTTACCATCTACCTGTTTGCTAATCCTGGTCTAGGTAGTGGGACATTATTCAGGGAACATCATGAAATTCAATCACAAGCTGCTGCAGAAGGAAGAATTTCCAGCATACACTCACCATTTTTGTCAGCATTAGTTCTAAAAAAATTGTAAGGATTCAGAATAATAATCCTAGCAGTAATAACTGGCATTTATTGAACTTTCATTAAACGTTCAGTGCTAGGAACTGCACTCACATCTTATGTGCGTTCTCTTACTTAATTAGCACAACCTATGAAGCATCTGATGCTGATTTTAAGTAGGTACCCAGAATCACCAAGCTAATAAGCTTGTGATCTTTGCATCATTCTGACTTGGAATCCTGTACTTTATACATTGTTTCCTGTAATTAATGTTGAAAACAGCATTGTCAATCTTTCTCATGCTAACATCGCTTCTCAGACTTCTGAAAACATCTCCTGACAGTTGGCATTCAATTCCAGAAAATCTAATAAAGTCTACTGCTAATGACTCAAATAGCATAAAGATTCCATTTTAAATTAGAGAAGCTCAATAAATAGTGCATGGATTGAGTTCACAGAGAATAAGCTCGATTTGCTTACTAAGTCTTGCATGCATATGGCTTTTTGCACTGGCATCATAAGCCTTTGTATTCAAATGCCACGGTCGATAGAACTTTGCCCGCTTAGAGTTCTCTGCAGCTAAATCACCCAGTCTCTTTCTGAGTGGTGTTTTCTTTTCCAAGTAAAAGGAGTAGGGAGGAAGGGAAGAGATGCTGACATTGTTATGACTGAGGGGGTAAGACTGGGCATTGTGGCACCTCTCAGCCAGGCTCACCTCCCTGCAGGAAGTGTTTCAGAGCTGCAGGGAAGGGGGCATCTTGGCAGCTGCCTCCTCTTTGATTGACCACATCAGGCTTTAAAAGCATCTATGGGTTCATTAGCATCAGCCATTTGCGGGGCTCTTCTGTAGACCATCTTAATGGGAACGTGTGAGAGCTTTTATGAGTGTACTCCAAGATAGGATTTATGGGAAATAGTCACAGCAAGTGTTTGATGTCTTTTGGACTTATTCTCCTAAACTCTAGGCACCATCAGAACATCAATAAAGCATGACTTTTGTGTAAATATCAGGACAGAGAAGTAAGTGTTGGCACAGGTATTTCTGGGAATGTTTCTGTAACAGTTATCAAGGACAATTTACTAGAAGAAATGGAGAGTAACTTGGGACTTAAAAGTCAAGCAGAGGGAAGAAAGGAGGGAGAGAGAAGATAATGCAGTCGATTGGACTGAAGATGTATACTTGTATACTCAGAATATGGGATTGAAAGGAAGAGGTAGTGAACAGGAAAACCATTGCAGGACGGAGGGCTGTGCTTGCTCAAGCACACGGCACAGATAGCAAGCACGTAGGTGGTAAATAAACATAGGCATTATGATACCAGTCGTTACTGTTCCAGTTAGCGTCTCTCAAAGTTCCCAGGTAAGAGACAAGAATCTATTGCTCCTAAGAAGGGTGGGCTTCTTTTGAAATGGTAAAAGAAACGTGAGGTTTTCAAAAATATTTACTACTACACTTTACATGCATTAACGCATGCAAGGGTTACAGCAATCCTAGGAAATGGGTATTACTTTTAATTCTAATTATACAGATAATAAAACGGGAGTTCAGAGGTTAGTGACTTTTCCAGAGTCCTAAGGGGGTAAAACCAGATTCCAACCCTGGCCAGCCTCACTCTGGTGTTTGACCCCTTAAACATACGCTTTCTTATGGAAACCTCAAAAGACCAGCTCAGTGAAAACTTCATTTCTTAATCCAGGCTTAATCTAAGCTTTGTAGAAATCTATGGGGGTATGATTTAATTTTCTAAGTAGAAAATAAAATCATTGTGAAATGATTTCATTTTAAAAGTCTTTGTTGTACAGCTTTGATTTGTATTGCCTAAAAAGTAAAAACATCTATAATTTAACATATTTGCTCTTGCCTTTAACTCCTCTTTATAACAATCACATTCATATTGTCTAGGAAATATTTATAAAACCACAAGATGTTTTCCAAAGTGTTAAATGCTATTTGCACTCCTTAAAAACATTATTTTTGTTGTTTTTCTTGGTAATCAGCTTGTTCTCCAATTTTTCAAAGTTGTATTTTGTATAGAGTAGCAAAATTGATTACCTTAGAAGTGCTGAATAATAGAACTATACCTGTGTAAAGGAGAGTGAGAGTACTATATGACTTGCATTCATTTTTTTCAAAGGTTTAATGATATATGGGTGAACATATCCATTGTAACCATCAAAACAGTGAAATTCCAAAAAGGTTGTCTTACATATATCAAACAGCTCTTTTTCTTTTGTTTTCATGCTTATTTTGTATTTTGAATCATTCCCACAAAAATTATATTAACATAAAATTTATATTAACTTAATTTTTCAGCCGTGGTGTGGGTATTTGCACCAGGGAAATTGGCAAACACCATACATCAAAATGACCAATTTATTATTTTGTAGATTGTGTAGACTTAAGAAAGCAATGAGATAAAATGTGAATACAAATTAAAATTATGTCATTTCTGTAGCTTTTGCATGGTACATAGCATAAAAAGATGAAAAAAATATTCTTCTAATAGTCCAAAATTATCTTACCTAGCAAAGAATTCATTCGTGTCATGGATGAATGAGCTATCTCAACATGCCTTCAATTCTTCATTTTCCTTTTACTCCTTTACTTAAATGAAAATGTCAACCAATATTTATATCTAAACCACACTTATCTGTCAATTGCAACCAGAGGTTGGTGATGGATACGTAATTAAGAAAAAATCAATTGACAGTTGATTCGTGAGAACCAATTGATTAAATGGAATTACAATAAAGAGTATTTATATTTTATTATTATTTGCAAATCATGGGCTATGCATTCTTTATATAAGTAAAATTTATAATAAATGTATGCATTTTTGTGGGGAGCCAGTTGTTAAACATACTCCAGAACACCACTGGGTTTGCTCTATGATTATATTTAAACTCACCAGTTTTTTTGTGTTTTTAAATTTTTCTGCACTTTTCTTTTATTCCTTTGAATGCCCTGGGTATAAAATTTTAGTGTTTTTTAACTGACAAAATATTTTGTCAACTTTTATAAATATGAACTCATTACAAATTCTTAAAACTATAAGAATTTGGGGGGAAAAAGAATTACATGCCATTCATTACAATGAAATGAAAAAATAATTCAAGTGATAACTTGTAGATATTTGCACTTAAGTATTTAATTTAAAAATCTAGCTTTGCTTTTATGTTTCTCAACTGTTTACAGTCCTCTTTTGCAGCAGGGTTTTGTCTGATTTGTGGTCAGTTAACTCAGTTAGAATTTGAATGTTAATATCAAGCTCAATCCCAGAGTGACTGCTGGACAGCTTTATTCTCCACTGTTACAGGTTAACCCTAATTCTGATCAGATAGCTACAGTATCTGTTCTTCAATACTAAGGAAACTAGAAGATAAATAAGTAAATGAAAACCTATCACAGTAACAGAAAAACACAATTCGAAATGTGTGTGCTGGATAATTTTTGTATACAGACCATAGTCACAAAGGATCAACAAAAATATTCCATCTGTGGCTTTTCAACACAGTTGTGGCAGGTCTTTTTGCTGTGCTGTCTTCAAGCAGTTGCTTGAAAAGCTATGAGTGTCTTTTTTTCCCCTCTCTTGGAAATTGAAGTGTATTATCTTATTAACATAGCTGTCATTGTCATCAACATTAGCTAACATTAACACCCAAATGGCACTGTCATTTAATTGGACTCTATGAAATTCACGAAGTTAGGCGCCCTTGCTACTTAGGAGCAATTGTAGCAGGAAGACAGGATGAACAAGAACTAAACAAATTGCCATTTACACAGATTATGCCATTTATATAATTGTGTAGCTGGCATAAGGAAATCTTTGCTATTCATTCACCTCTTCCCCCTGTCCACAGCGCATACAGTGCAAATTATATATGTGGAAGGATTATAGAGTGCTAGAATAACAGCTGTCACAGGGCCAGGAAATCCTCTGAGGGTTTTCTTTTTTTATAAAGGGTTTATTAGGAGAACCAAATTTTGAGTTGGACTTAAAGAATGATGTGGTAATGTATTAGAAGTTAGAAAAAGAAGTGTATAGCGAGATTAAGCTAGATTATCCTTATGAAAGTTATTATTTATATGGTGTGAGTTTGGAAAGCTATTCAAAAATGCTATAACATGTTAGGAACACATTCCTTTTTATTTAGACGCACTTTTTTCATTCTCTCTTTTGGGGTGGTTAATATTAGCACTTTACAGTCACAAAACTATCAGGCACACCCAAGGTAGTATGAGTGATTTGTTTCTTTCTTTTTTTTTTTTTTTTAATTTTATTTATTTATTTGACAGAGAGAGACACAGTGAGAGAGGGAACACAAGCAGGGGGAGTGGGAGAGGGAGAAGCAGGCTTCCCGCGGAGCAGGGAGCCTGATGCGGGGCTCGATCCCAGGACCCTGGGATCATGACCGGAGCCGAAGGCAGACGCTTAACGACTGAGCCACCCAGGCGCCCATGAGTGATTTGTTTCTAATAGAAGGTGTATGGGGTCCCAGTAGTGTTCTGTGTATCTGAATAACAGAAGAACTACAATAAAATCAAGAAAAGGAACAAGAAAAGAGAACTAAAGCCAAATCTCTTCTAATTTATAATTTTACCTGAAATTGTTCCTAGGAGAATACAGAGTAGATGAGAGATTTATTATAGGAAAATCCCCTCTTCTATATCCTAATTTTCTATTTGTTGAGTTGTGAAATTAAAACTCACACGGTATTTTTTTTCTTCCTGTCTAAACTTTTTTTGACTCAAGTTGTAATCTGCAGATTACAAGTATGGAATCACATTGACTCCTTTTGCTACCATAATAATTTCATTACATTAGTAGTGAGCCTAGGGAGCAAACAGTGCTTTGTGGTGAGTTGGGTTGTTGGCAGCCACGTGCGATCACCCCACCCATACACCCATATTGTACGTCATAGCTGCTGGCAAAAATCAAGAAAGTGACAGAAATATCAAGAGAGAACATGTCAGAGAGAGAGAGAACATGTCTTTTTAAATCAATTATAAATTTCTGCACACACAATGTGTAAAGCATTATCAAAAAGAAAAGAGTTGGAGGCTCAGAAATGCTTGCCTTGTATCCTAGAATTTATTTGCTGGCAGATCCTACTATGGTCATTTTGACCTAGGGTATTTCCCTACTAGCTCAATCTGATAAAGATACTGAATTGCTATATAACCACCGAAGTCAAGAGGACTTAGAAATTCCAAGGATAAAGAGTTTAAAGAGTTCTTTAAAACTTAATAGGGAAGTCATTCATTTAATTATTAATTAAGCTAAACTTATTACTCTGGTTGGAATAATAGCCTCTTCCTAAGGATTGGAAATCAAAGAAAAATTCTCAAATGAAGGACATATATCTGAAGTGAGCACCCAAAGGAAATGCACCCTTTTTTCTTCTCTTATTTCTTGGGATTATACAGTGGACCCTCTGTCAGCTGAAACTCTGTATATAACTGTTGACTCCCCCAAAGCTTACTTACTAATAGCCTACTGTTGTCCAGAAGCTTTACTGATAACATACAGTTGATTAGCACATATTTTTTATGTCATATGTATTATATACTGTATTATTACAAGAAAATAAACTAGAGAAAAGAAGTTATTAAAGTCATAAGGAAGAGGAAATACATTTGTAGAACTGTACTGTATTTATAAGAAAAACCAATGTATAAGTAGATGTGTGCAGTTCAAAACTGTGTTGTTTAAAGGTCAACTGTAAATCACATAAGCAAAAATATTTTATTGCAAAAATTGTAAAAAGTTGAATTAAAGGCAGCTTTGGAGTTAATAATTATTGGTAATATGGTTTTCTATAAATATTACAGGATAAACCATCTAAGCAATTTAAAGGTTTACAGTTTTTCTTTTTGATCAATTTGATCCAGCCAGAGTTTATGCCTGTATAAACCTTCCAAAAATTATCTAAGGTATCTGATCATCTACTGTTCAAAAAAAAAAAAAAAGAAAGAAAGAAACATCATCTGCAAAGTGAATAAATATTTTTAATGTTCTAATTTTTTTTTAGAAATCTATACAGATGCTGTTATATGTAGTTAAATAAAACAAATTCAGTTAAAATAATTACAAGTCCAAAGTGGCTTTTCTTTTCATGTATTTCTCAATTAAAAGATAATGTGGGGGACCCCTGGGTGGCTCATTCGGTTAAGCCTCTGCCTTCAGCTCAGGTCATGATCCCAGGGTCCTGGGATCGAGTCCTGCCTCAGGCTCTCTGCCCATTGGGGAGCACGCTTCTCCCTCTGCCTGCCACACTGCTGCTTGTGTTCTCTCTCTCTCTGACAAATAAATAAAATCTTTAAAAAAAATAAAAAATAAAAATAAAAGATAATGTGGGGGAATGGTAATTTTGATAGTCAAAGGGGGCTTCAGTCTTGAAAACATTGAAAAACCATTGCTCTAGATATTAAAATACAATTTAATCAGAAATAAGGATATGTCCGAGGGTGCTCATAAGGTAGATCATTCAGCACTTACTAGTTTCTCATAGATGTCTCTGTCACTTCCTAGAAGATTACTTTGTACAAATTAACACTACATAAATGTCTATTTTAAGAATTGTGTAGGTTAATAAAGCAGAAAAGTTTTTAAATATTACCAAAGAATTTGTGAAATATTATAAGCATGCCCTTGATAATTTGTGACTGTTTTCCTATTATATTCTATAATGTTAGCCCATAGTGGGTACTGTAACTATTGGTATCCCATAATTGCAGTGGCTGAAATCTTATATTTGGTTTTTACAAGGTGCCTCCTCATTCAATGGATGCTCACATATATTCTTAGAAGGAACTTATCTGAAGGATATTACATTATAATTCCTTTCTACAACTGAAATACCAATGTTGCCTATGGATTAAATGGCCTCAAATTTTGTTTATCATCCCCCAATTTCATCCTTTCATGTGTATGTATGTGAGATATGATTACATATAATAACAAATGCATATTATTTATTATGATCAATATGCATCATGTAATAAACATCTTATTTTATATGTATATGTGTATATGTATATAATGATCAGTTCTTTAACTGACCTCTTTCTATTCCGTTTTTCTTCATATTTACACTTTCTAAGAGAAATGACCACCACATAGTAACCTCACTTTCTTACCTTATTTTAATTTCTTTCCTCATTGTAAAAGAACATAAAGGTACAGTCACAGTATGATACACTTGAAGCTGGAAACCAGAAGGCAAACTAAAGAAATAGCAGTTCTTGGTAAGCAGTCTTGGATCATTCTAGTCCTGGGTGTTAGGCGGAGTCTTGTCGGACCACAGCTGTTCTTGGCAGCTTTGACTGCCGGCGCCCTACCAAAATATTATTATTTGTGTTCTTCTCGCCTCCTTCGGTCCTTTTTTCGAAATACCATTGACACCAACTCCGGCTTTCTTTCCTGGCTTTTCATCTCACTTTCCTTCCAGCAGGCACAATTTTCCTCAAGTATTCTTCCATTTGATATGCTAAGAATGGAAGACACAAAGAAATAAAACATGGCCAGGCCCTTAAGGAACTCCCAATTTCGCTGATGGGAGAAGAAGATGCAAACAGTTTTCAGCAGAGCAGAAAATGAGTCGGTAAAAACAAGGGAAAATCTGTGAAACAGCACAGAAGCAGAGTGTGTTACTGTTTAAGAGGGATACGGACCGAGAAAGTCTTACAGATGAGGGGATGTTGGAACTCTTATGTTCTTTCATGGCAAATCACATCGTTTCTGTGTTAAAGTGAATTTAGAGTGAAGGTCTCGTCATTGCCCCTCTCTGTCTTTTCTTGGTCTTAATACAATTTATATCACTGAAAAAAAAAATCTATCTGTTTTAAACAGTCTCTCCACGTTTTGTCTTCTTACCTGTGTGTGTGCGTAACCTCACACGCACTCTGTCTTGCTTCCCCTATTCTGACCCCATTTGTTCCTTGCCTTCCCACTTGATATTTCTACCTATGTGTGATATTGAATGTTTCTACAGACGAGAATGCTTAGTTTGTCCTTCAGAGCCTTCGGCTTTCTTACTTAGAGAATTTTCTTCAGCTCATTTAACATGTCCCCCTACTCTTACAACTCTCAAAGGCAGGCAGGACTTCCCTCTTTGTGCTGGTCTTTTGATTCTACTTTGAAATGTCTCCTTTCTAATTCAACTCTTGCTATATTTCTGCTGTATTTTCCACAGTAAAAAATGATTTCTGAAGTTATGGTGGCAGTCAGAAACGAGAAGGTCTCGAATTGAATTTAAAAAATTCTTCTTCCTTGCAAATAAATATTTTAAATTCTAGCAGCCCATTTCCCTTCTTTCATATGGTATTTTTCCACCATGTTACTATCCAGCAAATCCTCCCTAATTCTCATTTGGCTTTATAGATCTCTTGATGGATTAGTTCGGGGTCTGTAGTTTTTTGTAAGAGTCAAAATAAGTACTTTGAAAAAACAATGTATTAAAGAGAGGCATATATTTAAATCACTTTTTCTTTGGTATCTATGTATTAGTTTGGCTGCTGTAACAAAATAATAGTAGTTTTAGCTACGTTGTAGAATATAGCTGATGCTCAAGCTTATTATGTAGCTTAAACAAAATGGAGGTTTTACTTCTCTCTAAACATAAGGGTCTACTCATAAACAGCCCACTGCCATATGGCGGCTCCTTGATTTTAGGAACTCAGGTTACTTCTATCCTCTTGATCTATCATGCTTAATGAAGTTTCCATGTTATGGTTAAGATTGCTATTTAGTCCCCTACCACTGTTGTTCACATTCCGACCAGTGAGGAGAGAGTAAGAAAAAAAAATGGGGGAAAAGACACTTCCTTTAAAAACAGGATCCAGAAGTTGCACACACTATTTTTTACTCATACATATTGGTCAGAATCTAGTCACTTCATGACCCCACTTAAATGCCAGCAAAGCCGGGTGACTAGTTTAAAATGGTATGACTAGAGAAGAAGTCAAGATGTTGGGGAAAGAACTACCAGTCTCTATGCCAGTGTACACACGTATATTCTACTTTCCTGTCCAACTCAAACCTCCGGTCTTTAAATCCATCGGTACTCCGCCTTTCTGAAGAGTCTCTGTGCCTTTTGATACAATAGGCTCTTGTGCTACATTTATTGTTTCTTTGATGTCCTTAAGCAGCAGAGTCTTCAGCCCTCCAATATTTTGAGGATGTCAAATGGGCTCTTTCCCTTCCTCCTGGATTCCCACTCCTGAGAGTTGGATTCTACTTCTCGGTGGCTGTTGTCTAAGCTTTTTGTCCCGTGCCATTACTTTTTCTAATGCTCTTCTCTTCCCTTTTTGAGCAGCGTCGAGTGGGATGACTCTTGCATGTCTCCTTCTCCCCACAAAGGCAGCTGTCTCCTTGTCTGGCTTCTTCTGGCTCCTCTGGTCCCAGCAGCACGGGAGTTCTGTCACTTTCATTTTTTCATTCTTCTCTGGATTTTCCTCTTGCTACCCCCAATCCCTACATACAGTAACAAGAATCCCAGCTACCCTGTCCTGTCAGTCCTGCTCAGTTACCTTGTTGTCTTCTTTCATCCTGGGCCATAAAGAAGATTCAGGAAAACTATCCTGGAATTTTGGGGGGGGGGAAATTAGCCCTTAATTTACATAATTTTGATTTTTTAATAAAGGAATTTTATTATTTTTATTTATTTTAAGCTTTTCCATATATATTCGGAAGCTAAAGGGTAAAATAATCTTTATCAAAACACAGGCCCAGGTTTGGATTCTGAATATGTGCGTCCTACCCTGGTTCCATGGGGCCTCCTGGGGGAGGAACAAAGGTTCCAGCGCCCGCTCTATAGAATTGCCACAGAGAGCTTCCATCAGGCCGGTCCTTTTTTCTTCCTAAAACCTTCTCCAAAGTCAGTCTTTTTTTTTTTTTTTTTCCTTTGATGTAAGCTTACAATTTCCTCACTTTCAGGGATTTAAATTACTGCAAATGTTCTGTGGTTTCAACCATTTTTTTCTCCTTGATTTTTTTTCCTTTGAGGTGAAATTCACATAAAATCAACATTTTGAAAATGTACAATTTTCTCTCTCTCTCTCTCTCTATATATATATATTCCAAAGAATATGTTTTTTAAAATTAACCTTGATGTTCTTCATTTACCATGAAGGATCAAGATACCTGTTTCATTATTATTTTTTAACAAAAATGTATACATTTAAGGTATATAATGATTACTACAATCAAGCTAATTCACACCCATCTCCACATCGTTATCGTGTGTGTGTGTGTGTTGGGGGGGGGTGAGAGCACCTGAAATCTACTCTCTTAGTAAATTTCCAGTTTACGCTACAGTATTATTAGTAGTATTACAGTATTATTAGTCATCATGCTGTACATTAGCTCCCTGGACTTATTCATCCTACATAACTACAACTTTTAAGGGTTCGTCCATTTTGAGGTACCGTGGCACCTGCAGAGTCCCTTGTTGGCCAGCCGCTCTCATCCATTGTTAAACTGGCACTTCATAAATTTCCCCTTAGAGCTCCTTTCTCTTCACAAAAGCTGCCTGGGTTTTCTTCCCTTAACTAAGAAGCCTTCTGTTCGTCCCACAGCCCTCGAGGAAAGCCAAATATACTTTGGAAGGCCAAAGTTCTCACCTTTCCTTCCCCTGCCTCTCCATATTTCCTCCTTTTTCCTAACATCTCATTCCTTTATTTATTCTGTCCACTCCAGTGGTGTCAGCTACCAATCACTAGGATTCTCTTAGGTGCCAGATGTTATACTTGTTAATCTCCACAACCCGGTGGGGGAGATATTCTCATTTTACAAAGAGGAAACAGGCATAGAGAGGTTACAAAGTCTCAAGCAGGTGGGAAACTAAATAGTGGCTGAGCCAGGATGGAAATCCCATTGTGACCCTGGAGCCAACACTATGTCTCACTGCCCTTTGGGCACATTTGTCACGTCATGTTTTCAGAGAGGTCATGCAGAATAATTGAAACAGTGCGACCGTCCAAAAGATCCAATTTCAAATCCTGATTCCATCATTTCGGTTGTCTCCTAGGCAAATCACTACACTTCTGAGTTCATTTCCTCACCTGCAAAATGGGGCCAGTGATCCATTCTTTCATTCAAACAATATTTACCGAGCACTTCTTTTGTGCCAGCCACTGTTCTGGCCATTTAGAGGATGGCAGTGAATAAGACCGACGCTACTCTGTTCTCAAAGAACCAAGGTGTTAGTGGGGACACATAGAGTAAGTATACATATCACGTAGTTGTAAGGGCTCTAAAGAAAAACAAGACAAGGAAAGAAAGGGTAAGGAAAGGCTTTTCCAAGAAGGTGAAACTTAGGCAAAGTAAGTAAGCAGGGAGCCACATGGACATCGGGGATAAGAATATTCTAGGCAAAAGGAAAAGTGCAAAAACCTAAAGGCTGAATTTAGTAGTAACTAACTCAAAAGCTTATAATGATTAAGTTAATCTTTACAGTATATATAAATTGGTATATTTCAGGCACATTAATGTCTTCTTTCTCCCTTCAAAGTTTCCATGTATTGCTAATGCTTAATATTTCCTTGTCCAAAGCATATTCGAGCGCTGAACACATTTAAAAACCTACCGTTTTGCCTCATTGCTCTGACATGCTGGGACTGTGACCAGCCTCCAAACAGGTCAGCCCAGAGGGCCTGCAGCTACTGCTCGCGTTCTGCCACCTTCCATCCTGCTGCTCTGTCCTCTTTGTACCGAGTGACCAAGTGGCTTCACCGCAGTGTGAACCAATCTCTTCCCGCAGGTGGAAGTGCTTCCTCCTTCCATGCTTTTTAACATAGAGTTACTTATATTGTCTCATGCCAGAGAAAATGCCCACTCCATGCCCTCAATTACATCCCATTTCCTGACGAACACAATGATCAGATTCTTTATCCCCCCTAGCCGCTCTTCCTTCACCATCACGTAGGCCTGTCGCCGGCCTCCTTCTTCCCCATGTGATACATGGGTGTTTTTGTGGCTTTATGCTTGCATGCACTTTAGAGAAGGTTATTTCTTCAGGGCTTCCTTTGAACCCCTTCACCTCCTATCTCACTATTCTCTTTCAGCCCCTGCTGGTTACCCTGGCTCTTCTATTAATGGGTCTTCTTCCCGCCCAGTATTTGACCACCCTGAGATCTTGTGGAAACCATTGAACTTGGGCTTGATGTTCCCCCTCTATATTCTCCTTCCACTCCAGGGCTGAGACCTTTACCTCTGACGCAAGCTCACCAATCGCCTCTGTAATAATTTTCCTTTCATTTTCTTGATGTCCCCATTGTGTCTCCTGAGCTAGTTTGTTTGGCTTCCCACCACCTGAAATCCTTTGCCATTTCCCCTGCAAGCCCTTTTGCACTAGCTGCCTTTTCCATTTTAGCCACAAGTAGCTCTCCTGAGTTCTGTTCCCTTTCACTCTGGACCCTTGAAGTAGGCATAGCTTTACTGGGAAGTGATTTGTGCTGGTCTGTTTGAAATAGCTTTCTCTATCTCTTTTAAAAAAGAATGCACTCATAGTCTCTCTCCTTTGAAACCCCACTTTTCCCTTGACATTGCAATGATTACTTGAGTCACCCACAAACTATGTTTTTGGTGCCCTCCTTCATTAGTTAGAAGCACTATCTACCTAAAAGAAAATGTCCCAGTAACACTTTCTTCCTCTTGTCATACGACCTCACTTAGTTTTTACAAATATTGCCCCACCCACGAGTAAATACAGTTGAATAAATACCTTTATTTTATCTTCACCACCCAGGGACAAGGTCAGTGTATGACACTTGTTCTTCTATGGATGAAAAACTATGATCTGAGAGGTTGTGCAATTCCACAGCCCCTCCCCCCCAAGCACACAGTCAATAAACAGCTGCCAGTTGGACCCTGTCCTCTGTAGACCCTCCCTCTCCAGTGCCCTCTTACACATGCCCCAGCAAGTGGCACTGGGGCTGTCGATGCCTTACGATGCTTGCTGAAACCAACTAAGGAACTAACAGATTCTCTTGGAGCTGTCGTTGAATGCCTAAAGAGCATGAGTAGTTCTTAGCCTCAGCCTATTCCATGGAATTGCCTCAAAATGTTTCCCGCTACTCTACTCCAGTATCATTTTATTAGTAAGCCTTACCCTTAGATTTCCGGGCAGGGGGGGTTTACTTCTAGTCTGGTTTAGTAGACTCGCATTACCATTCAGCCCTGGGGGATGTGCTCCAGATATGTCCCTACCCCCAACCACAAACATACTCTTCTTTCTGGTCTGCTTTATTCTCGTGACACCATTTTATGCCCTTTACCCCCTATTCTACCTCTCTTGTCCTCTTGGTTTACCAATGTGCCACCACTTATCAATTACTTTCTGTACTTACTAGCTCCTGATTCATGCACCTCATTCACACAGATAACGAAAGCTCCCGGGACTTTTCTTCAAAATGCTATGAATTCCAGAGGGCACGTATGCTCTCCCTATCTCTGTGAAGCTGCTGGAGCACCATAGATAGGTGACTGGTCCAAGGTCGTTCGGTTACTCGTCAAGTCAGGAGAAAGGGCAGAATCCGAGGCAGAGTGTCATCTTGTCCCTTCAGCATCGCTCATGAAATATTCAACCAAGGGACAAATGAAGATATCTCTAGACATGTTCGTCTCCCATTAGTAAACATTAAGCTCCAGGACCATCAAATTACTGTTTGAGAAAACCTGAAGCAGTGGCCAAGCATTAATCCTATTCGATCACCCTTTTCTTCCCTTTAAAAGTTTTCGTCTTTATGTATCGTCATTTTGCATTCTACCTTTCATTGATTTCCTCTTTTATCCCTGGATGCCCTGCCTGCAGCATTCAGGAGACCATTCCTTCTCTCAGATCTAGAGGACCCCAAGCTGATTTCCTGTGGTTCAGTTCTCAACCACTTTAAAGAAAGGTTGCAGCTTTTCCTTTTGTAGTCAGGTGAATTTGATTGTTTAAAACAAGCTCGCTTTCAAAGAACCTCAACAGACTCTACAAAAGCTTAATCATCGTTTCTGTATGTAGACTAAAATAAGACCTAGAGCACACCACCCAAGGGTGCCTGTTCTTTGATTTTTGAAGAAATAAAAAAGCCCCTTTTTGTCTCCTCTTTTGCCTGAAAAATTAAATTCTAGTATTCTTAGTGAACAATGTATTAATCCTAAAAGCATGCATATGTATTTTGAATTGGTCTTTTCATTTTTAATTGCAATTCTTATTTCTTCTACACCTAAATCTGACTCCCTTCCTCCAACTGTTTATTCACCCTGCTTTTCTGACTTTCCTGCCTTCTCCTTAATCACTTTAAAGTCCACCATATTTTCTCCTGTCTGTTCTCCGTCCCTCTTACCTCCGCAGGGCATTAACTCCAGTGAGGGTGGTGACGTTTTGGGTACCCATGGCTGCCTGTCCTGGAGCTTTGCCCCTTTAGCTGGACACCAACAGCTCTCCGGCCTGGGGCTCCAGGGTCTCTCATTGCATCTCCTTCTCTCCCAGGTATAAAATAGACACTTTATGTTTATTCTGTACATGAATATATCTCTCACCGTCGTAAACTTTAACACCACTTGAGGAAATACTGACCTTGTATAGCTCTCCTCATGGGAATTTTATCAGAAATTCTTTTATTTCTCATATCATAAAATTGCTTATATTTCACATGCTCCAAATCAGCCATTTAGTTCTTCAGAGCTGGTGGAGCCAAGGCCCATTGCCCTCATTCACTCAACAAACATTTATTATAACCCTACCCAGGGACATACCAGGACATGTGAATGCCCCAGGGAGGCTAATTATTTGTTCAACGTTTTCTTATTAGGGCCAGGGTTTTCAATTATTTGTGTACCTTTTTCATTATGTTCAAAATGAGAGATTTATTACCTGCACTAAACATTATGTAACATTATAACTTAATTGTAATTGCCTTTCTATTGCAATTTGCTGAACCAGATAACTTCTGAGGAGGCATAGAAGAGGGTTTTAAATTTAAATGATAAAATAAATCACACGTTCCCCGTAAACAGCAGTTACGCCACGTGTCGTGCACCGTGAGAATTTCAGCTCTCAGTGACTGCGACTTGAGGCAGCGGACTCGGGCCGGGGACAGCATCTGTGCAGGAACACGGTGGTTCTGCCTGTCACTGCAAGGAGCGGCGCGCTGTGCCTGCCATGTGTATCCGCAACAGAGATGAGTGATGCCAGTGAAGTCTTTTTATATTCTCACTCCTGGGAGCTGTTAACTTCGGTGGGAACAAGACCAATGTATATGTTGCCAGTTTTCTGGGGAAATCCAGGTTTACTGGCACATATCTTTTATTTATTCCAGTGATATTTCTGTAACCCATGATGGATGCCTCTATAGAATAGAATATAGAGTAGGGGCATCCATCATGGGTTACAGAAATATCACTGGAATAAAAGCAAGATGCACTCCATGCCCCAAAAGACCTCAGGCTAGCAGACGAGGAAACAGATAAATTACATAAATCAGTAATTAGACAACCAGAATATGTCACGGTGTTTAGATTCTATTTTTATAGCAATCATCTATTTTATAGCTTTCAGCAAAACTACAACCCTCGCAGGCCAAACCCATCCTGTCATCTTGTTTTGTAAGTTAAGTTTTATTAGGAGGCAACTACTCTCATTTGTTTGCATATTGCACATATGGTCGTGGCGGCTCTTTCACTAGAATGGCAGAGCCGAATAGCTGCAAGAGACCGAATGGCCCACAAAACCAAAATGCTTACCATCTGGCCCTTTATAGACAAAGTTTGTTGACCCCTGCAATAAAATATGTATGAACCTGTTTCAAAGGGCTGGGTTCAAATACTGTTGGCATTTAAAGCATCGCCTCAAGACTTGCTTGTAGTACTTTCACAGTTTCTGTGCTGCATGGCCACGCCTAGAGACAAAATGAAATACGACCCTCATACACTAATGATAATAGAAAACCATTAAACATCTCATGAGTGCTTAGAATACAACCTAGGTATTAATTCCGAATTTAGTGAGGAAATATTCTTTTTTATTTTCTTATCAATGTCACAAAGCTGTCATCCTTTTAAGGAAAAGAAAGTGAAATAAACCAAATGTTGTTGTCTCTCTCTTCATTAATAGTCTATCCCTGCAATGGGAACTTAGAGCCTTACATCTACACTTTTTAAATCTATATCTAAAGATCAACACATCTAAATCTTTTATATTTTAATAAGTTCTTCGTCACAATATCTCATTTTGATGCATAAAGAAAAACCTTGGATTAAAGGACTATTCTTTCATGGGATACTTCCAACAAGTATAATTATGGCCTACCCCATGGTTCACCCACATCTTTATTTTGCTCCTGTTTTTATCAGAACTTTGCACTCTCAAGATTGGTTGAACAACAACTAAACTAAGCAACTTACCAGCTGTCAATTTCCACTTTTTGCAAAATAGAAATCCTTTATCTCATTTGTAGGGCTGTGCCAAGAATTAATGAAACAAAACTCGAAAAATGCTTTGCACCGTGGTAGACATGTGAAACATGTTAGTTTCCTTCCCTTTTTTGATATATTCTGTAATACTTGAACAATTTCATGTCATATTTAATGCAAATGTTCCTGTCCCCTTAAGCTTAGGAAAAGGACCCTCTGAGTGAGCCAGACATTGATTACAGGGGTTAAGCTTGTTTAATGTCTCCTAAGGCATTCATCCCAGTCGTTACCAGATTATACCAGCAAGTGATTTAAATTTAGGGATGCCCTACTCCAGAGGACTGATAATGCAATAATATTGTGCAAAGGGAGGCAGTCAGGACTGTCCTTTATTGTTTCTTTCTATCATTTAAATCACCCATAACTGTTGGAATAGGAGCATTAACCTCCTGCAGCCAGCAGGTTTTTGAGTCTCTAAGAAAGAACGTACCGGCCTCTCACGAAGCCTCAAACTCTGCCCTTAATACTATTTTGATCTTGTCATTTTTCCAGGATTTCCTATGAACCTGCATGGGAAATGTTCAGATATTTTTTTAATTAAAAAAAGAAAGCAATCCCTTTGGAGATTTGCAGCTTCCTCTGGTCTTGCTTTATTCAACATTCTAATGCCTTTCTTTGTTTTCCACACAATAGCTCCAATCCCCCGACTCTCTAGCTTCCCAAGACTCCCCACTGAGTACAGAATAAAATCCAGTCTCCTGACTGCAAGATTTAAACTTAAAGCTGAACTAGCCTGTTCACCTATTTCCTATTGGATACCAGGTCTTGTGTCTTAGGTCTTTGTTCATTTCCTCAGTGCTGAGAATAGTACCTGACACATAGTAGGGGCTCAGTAAATATGTTAATTGAACTAGTAAGTGAAGTATAAACAAACCCTCCTCTGTAAGCACCCACCAAAGATACAGTGGCGACTAAGAATGACAAGGGCCCCGTTCTTACAAAGCGTATATATTGATGGTCAAGACGGATAATAGACTGACACATAATATCAGGCAGTGCTATGGACTCGGACAAAAAAATAGAAGAGGGAAAGGAATGGGTGGGTGGAAGGAATGGAGGAAAGGATGGGCAGGTGGCTCTCCACCCCCCCACAGGGATGTTAGCGACCGCCTCTGTGAGTAAAAACATTTATTTCACGAGGAAGTAACTGGGTCTTGTGCTAGGTGCCAAGAATATAGAGACCAGTGAAGCATGTTCCTTGCTCATAACGTCGTGAAGAGACCTACATGCCAACCTGTGGAGGAAAGCCATTCTAACACTGTTATGGTGGCCTTGCTGTTTTATGTGCTTCTGTGTGCTTTACTGTAATCTCGTCCAGAGCTATGTGCTGCTCATCTTGGTATGCCCTGGAGCGCTTACAGTCCCCAGGTGTTCTAGGCCCAGCAGGCTGTTGGATTCAGCCCCTGCATCCTGAGGAGAGCGGGCCCAGCGCTTAAGCAGGAGCTGGGGGAGGAGCCGCCTGGACCTCCTGTCTTGGTGTTCTCAGCAGAGGGAGCTGAATGCTCTCCTCCTGTGACTTACTGTGCACACTGAGAAGCCCGGTGGCAGTGGGGAGAGCTGTCAAAACAGTGCAGCCGGGCGGGGCCCCTGGGGTGCCCATGAGGTCATCCTCTAATGCTTGAAAAGCTTACTGTGATCATAGTGGAGATGAGTGGGCAGAGCCTGGATAAACTCATTCTTTTCTCTCCATATATATCAAAAATGTACCCCAACACCACGCAGGACATTTTAATTCATCTTGGTTGACAAAAGCCTGCCTCTATTTTCCTCCCAGGAAAAGAGGGAATTTTAAGTGGAAATTTTAAATTCCAAAGTCTTCAGAAACTCATTCTCAAAGGCACATTTGAGACTTGACTCTCGGGGATAATCAGCCACTTCAATAAGGGAGCTGGTGTTTGGTGAGGCAGAAAGAAAAAGAGCAAGTGAGAAAGGGCAAGTGAGTAATTTGTGCTCGGGTAAGAATACGGCATCATAGAATGTTCGTACTCACGGGACAAATGCCTATTTTAAATCCCCAATCTTATTCATGTATTATTTACATATGAGACAATACTGTCTTGTTTACACACAGTCTCTTACCTAATGGTATGACTAGTCTAGGCTGGTCTAGATTTTGTGTTAGATGATATTAGTCATCTAGAGGTTGTGGTCATGGCCCAGTGCAGCTCACCAGGATTGCGAACCAGAATTGTGTGATTCTGTAGAGTTGAAAATTGATTTCGGAGTCATGGGTAATCATTGCATGATAAAACATGCAACCTTCCTCCATCTCCGTGACTCTACTTTTCCTCGCTCCATAGCCATTATCTTTTCCCTTCTGAATTGCTGCCCTGAGAGCTGCAAGTCACTTCCTTCCATTATGCAAAGCCCTTTTGCTCCCTCCAGCTTCTGCTCCCAAACTCACATATCCAAACACAACATGGGGAGAAGCAGACTTGGGGTAAAAAAACAAACAAACCTGGTTTTCGTTGTAACTCTGTTTCCTGAATCTATGTAAATACATGACATTGTTTTAATAGAACTCCTATTAACATTAAGAGCAACAATGTCTTCTGTTGGGTCAAATGAACTTACTTGTTCTTATCAGCTATGGCCAGTGACAGACTTACATGTAAGCAGATTGACAATTTATGCAGAAGCCACTTAGAAACTGCTTGGGTTATAGGTGCTTAATAGATATTTATTCAGTGAATGAATACATATGAATGCATGCATTCATAATCAGATGCATAAATTAGGAGTGTGTAGGTGAAGAGCTCTTTGAAAGAGTGAATAACATAGGAAGATAATCTGTGTGTTTTTAGAGATCTGTGTATGAGGACAGTTTTTCTAATTCCATCGATAAGACGTGTCTTGTGATGTTTTCCCAGTAACACTGATGTTTTTGTGTTATTCAAATACCTGTCTCCCATGTTAAGTTCTCATAACTAATAGCATCGATGTGCAAGACAGGCAGGTGATCACTATCACCATGTATAATCTTGGCTTCACAAGAACCAAATTAGCAAATGAACCAGATATACTTATCATAAATGGGTTATGACTGTAAAACATAAATATGTGATATCTGTATATATAAGTCACATGCATATTTAAATTTTAGAAAACTTACACTTTATGGATATTTTCCCACCCATTCCAAAATTCCATCATGCTAATACTGTTCATTTTTTTTTTTTTTTTTAGTTTTTTAAAGATTATAGTTTTAAGCATTAGCTACTCATTAGCCTAAAATGTTTTTGGGTTTTTATCAGTGCTGGAGCAGAACACACAGAGATTTGGGTGGATTGGGACTGAGGGCAGTCACTGGGCAGTAGGGTTTATCCCCGTGGAAGACAACCAGCAGTCCTATTCACAATGCTGCAGGTATTATGGCATACTCAGTTCTGATCTAAGCCAATTTTCTAGGTTTTTTTATTTTTTATTTATTTTTTTATTTTTAGGTAAAATGTCTGATATGGTGGAGAGAAGTATGGCAGAAAGTATGGCTAAATGAAATAGACAGGTTACAAAGCTGTGATTTTAGGATGATTTGACAAATCTATAGCAGGAACTCGTAAAAAAGTTTGGAATTAAAGGAACAAGACCAAGTCCTGAGTAGGACGAAAGGGGTAAAAGAGACTAACGCTCTTAACCCGCTTCTAACTGTCTGGGTCTTTATATACAGATTTAGCAGAAATGCTACTATCCAGTGGATGTGAGTACGCCCTGAGAAAAAGAACGGGCTAATTGTGTACCTGGCATGGTAATGGAGATGGAGCTATTAATATATTTCCAGGCTCATTCTCATTGACTCGGAATTAGTACTTACAGTTGGTCATGATAGGACAGGCAAGGAATGATACATTTATAGCCATTGTGGAGTGGTTTAGGCTCTTGAACATACTTCATGGAATTCTATATATCAGTGCTTGTACCCATGTTTAATGGAATTTTGAAAATGGGAAACATATGGTCATAAGTGCTAGGGTATAAGATGACTCATTTATAGTAATGCCACTTCATGAATGTATTAAACAATTTTGTTGTCTTATGTTCAGAAAGCTATAGAAGTGTTTCTTAAAATATAAAATGGAGGAGCTTAAAGTCGGAAAACTTTTGACTCTTTGTGATGTTAATTGTATAAAAGTTGGAAAATTCAAAACAGTGTAAAGAAGCAGATTTAAAAATACTTATATAATCCTATCACTCTGAAACAAACAATATTCGCTTTTTAGTGTACTGTCCTATTATTTCCTTGGTGTATTAGGTAGTTGCTACATATTGTTCAGCAATTTTTTTCTAATCTATTTTTTTTCCACTGGACACTATAACAGGCATTATCTAGTATTGTTAAAAAAAATCTGCAAAACCTTATTAATTTTATTGGCTCTAAAAATATCTCTTCATATAGATAGAACTTCATCTTACTCAACCATTTCTATAGTCTCGAGTATTTAAGTGGTTTTCGATTTGTCATTATTATGTATAGCTTAACGATGGACATGCTTGGATACAAATAATTCTCTAAAGCTCTGATTATATCCTTAAGGCTTATTCCTAGATCCAGAATTGTTTTTATTCAAAAAAGGTGAAGATTTTCTAAGGTTCTTGGCATATATTGAGAAATTGCTTTCTGAAAATGTTGTATAGTGGTATAGAAAAGTACTCATTTCTTTGCATTATTGCCACAAATTAAGATTATTATAATTCTGTATTATTTACTAAGTAGATGAGAGAAGCTTGAATTTAATTATTGTCTTGATTTTTATTTATTAGTGAGGTTGAACACTTTATATGTTTTAAACCTTTGAATATCATTTTATGTCACTTTTCTATTTATTAACTTCACTTGTCAATCAATTGTTAGAAAAATGGCCCACAAAGAGGAAGAGTACATATAGCTGGTTATCATTATCGTGGTGGTTATGTTCTATAAGGTTACAGTGAACATTAAATTAGCAAATACTGAACCACTGCTATCCTAGGGGAAATACAGAGTTAGGTTTCTGGGAGCTTCTGGTCATAATGTTTTCATCCACTGATCAATACATACCTTGTTGAGTGCATTTCTGTCTTGAAGACACCTTATTTAATATATATTATTGATTGATTAACATTATACTCGTGGGCAACAGCGGTGTGACTCACGCTTGAACAAAGCTTATGTAACACATCCATTTTCTCAAGAAGACACATCACAGCCTTCTCACGCTTGGGAACACAAGGCAGCACTTGAACACTTCGCTGTGGGGCCATTTTAAACAGCAAAATGACCAATAGAAAACCCAAAAGTGCAAATAATATGGCACTAAACATAGCAGCTGCAGGACGCTTTTTACACTAGGAGAGCTAAAACAAGAAGGAGGGCTGTCACCTTGTTCGGCCTCAGCTGGGATTGTGAGGCTAGTTCAATTTTTCACTGCTCTGGGCCTGTCTGTGAATGACCACGAAAGCGCTGCGAATATTGATTTGGGGGTTACAAATAAGTTTTAGCGAGTAGGCAAATTTACAAACACAGAATCCGGGAATAATGAGGATTGACTCTATCTTCCTATCTCAGCAGTCTGGCCACAGGTGAATGGTGAGAACTATGGGTGAATAAAGAAATGAATGAATGGACAGATGCATGCAAATCAATTCATTTTAAAGGGAATGAGTAAAAATAGGTGTCCTTTAAGTCCTATAATTTTGAAATATAGGCAGGAATTGCCATACCCACAGCAAGGAAAGTGCAAAACTGAGGCTGGCAAAGTCAATATGCTGACACCTGGGGAGAAACAGCCCACGGGGCAAGGCAATGCAAAGGGCTCCCACGTGAAGGCAGACAGAGACGAATGTGGACCTCATTTCCCAGCTTGTGACCTTGGTGAGAGCCACTCGGAGCCTCCATTTTCATCGCCACAAAATCAATATTAACATAGCCTCCTTAGACTAAAAGTCCCTTAAGGGTACATTTTATCCCTTATTCACAGTTACAACCCTAGGATTTTGCAAAATTCCATATATATATGCAGTGTATGTATTGTAGTTTATATTTGCAGTATACACACACACACATATCGATTATCTGTCAGACCTATCTGTCAGATACTCAATGCCAAAAATGTACCAAAATGAATGCAAAAGCCTCCCTAAAAAAGTTTTTAAAGCACAGAATGTTGCGCATTTAAAATACAGAATAAAACATTTTAATTGTAAAGCCCTAGGCATGTGGGACCAGTCCCTGCCAATAAATAGTTTACACATATTGATCATTCTATTCCAGACACTCTACTGCTTTCTATAAATGATTTATGTGAATCCAAAATATATGAATGATTTATTGATTTCTTTATTTTTATTTAACAAACACTTACATAGCACTATGCACTAAGCATTGTTTAACACTTTATAAATATTAATTTATAATCCTTGTAACAACACTATGCAGTAGGTATTATTATTAAAACCGTTTTAAAACAGGAGGTGTAGAAAGAAGAGGTAACTTACCCAAGGTCACACAGCAAGTAAATGGCAGACCCAGGATTTGAGCTAAGTGCTTTGGCGGCAGAGTTCGTGTTTATAACCTCCACTTTTTTGCGATAGCCCTAGGAGATTCCAGACAAGGAAACAGGGGTTAAACAACTGACCCAAGGTGGCAATGAACCTACTGGTGTGTCTGATTCCAAAACCTGTGTCTTTAGGATTGATGGCTCCAGGCCACTAGCGGTCTGGTAATAAAACAATAGAGGTTCACGACGGTTTACTACTAATCTGCTTCTAACTGCTTCTAAGGCCCAGGCAACTTGCTTTCTCTCTTTCTGTTCTCTTAATAACGCAGTTAGATTATCATTGCCGTAATTGTGGATTTTGTGGGTTCTGGGAGCAGGTGTTCAAGGAATATAAGAAAGAGTATTAGCAAATAAATAAATAAAATCTTTAAAAAAAAAAAAAAGAAAGAAAGAGTATTAGCCTATTCTAGAACTAAGGAAGGGAGGCGGTATATTGTCAAGATTAACAGCTTGAGCTATGGACTGACAGTGTTTTCATTCAAATCAGCCTGCTCTGCTACCAGCTGTGAAGTTTTGATCAATTTTTTCACCTCTCTGGACCTCACCTTCATTTATAAAATTGGTACAGTTCTACCCATTCAAACCATGATTGCATTGATTCAGGGATTCAATGAATTAATACCTGTAAAGCAATGAGAAAGGTCTTTGGCACATGGTAAACATACAAATAAAATTTCGCCCCTGGGTGGCTCAGAAGTTAAGCAGCTGCCTTCAGCTCAGGTCATGATCTCAAGGTCCTGCGATCGAGCCCCACGTCCGGCTCCCTGCTCAGCGGAGAGCCTGCTTCTCCCTCTCCCTCTGCCTGCCACTCTGCCTACTTGTGCTCTCTCTCTATCTCTCTGTCAAATAAATAAATAAAATCTTTAAAAAAAAAAAAAATTTCACGGATAGATGCAATACCTTCAAAGTATCCAAGTTTGTCTTTTATACAGTTTAGTGTCTTGTGTACTAGTAGTTTTCCAAATTTTTGTGGTCACACACCTCTGTCAGCGCAATTAGTATGTATACCAATATCCTTATTTTATGTATAAATTATGGAAATTATATTGCTGTAGTAATGGATTTCATGCAATTTTAAACTAGACCACAGGTTTACCAAGCCCTCTTTCATCTTTCCCCAATACGCCCAAGCTGCCCTGGGGCACCCCTGGATTGTTGCTCCTCCCTTCCCCAAAGAATTTTTTGTTCCAAGCTACCTCCGGCCTCCTCCAGTCTTTCTCAATTCCAGTGACTTTTTAAAGAAAAAGGGGTAGCTGTTGAAGGAAAGTAATTATATCCATTACCATCTGGGAATAATAGTAGTCGCTCAACTCTCCCAAGATTATTCACACACTCAAAAAATATCCCCTGTTATCTTTACTGAATCCTTCACCAAAGGCCAGAAGTCTGGGGGCCAAGGCAGGGTCGGCCTTAAATTGATGCTGCTTCTCACTTTTTCCTTCTCTAACTCAAAACTCCCAAGAGCCCCTTTGGCGAGTGCCATGGTCTCTGGCGAGGTCAATGATGAATATTTTGCTGGTGTAAGTCACTTAAAAATTGGACTGAGAGACACTGAAGACCTTATGTATGTGAGAACAAAGTCAGAGGAACTGGTCAGTGGAGAATGCTGAGAACCAGATTTTGGAATTTGAGTTTGCTCCAGGTGATAAAACAGAAGTTCTTGAGAAGTGATGCTCTTTAAAAGTAGAAGAGGTCGAATCCTGCTTTTATAAAATACAGTATACTCATTACTCTGCTCAGTTTTTATTTCCATCCCAAGAAATATAAACTCTTAAAAGGTAGAAGGAAAAGAAACCTCTTTATTCTTTCCTTCCCTCCTTATACAGTCCAAACCTGAGATTACATTTGGCTTTGGAAAAACAAAATATATTTATTGTAACAAATAACCCACATGTCATAAGAGTAGCATAGAAAAGGGCAAACATCAAACATGGAACCTTTGTGATTGCTCTGCATGCAGGAGAAACCGGAAATACCTAAGAATGAATATATATATATCTATATATATATCCCTACATGCCACATAGATGTGATAGTAATGTTGTAGCTGATACCACTCCTGGGAGCTGCCAAAATTGTTCTAAAGATCTTTGGACTGATCCTCTCCTTTGGCAAGCTATGAAGAGACCTAGGGAAAAAATGCTCTACTTCGTAGGAATAAAAATACCTCACTAAACATTCTTCAAGAAACTCTTTAGTTCATAGACACTTTGCAGGAAAGATTATTTCTTCGTGTGTTATGAATATTGCTTTTGCATAATAAGTGATAGTTACAATATACATGCCTGTGAAATGATCATTTCACAAGAATTACAGTGTTTAATAAGAGTAGAAGCCTATCAATAAATCCCACTCATTCATTAAACAGCTATGTACTGAATATCTACTGTATGCCAGACCCTATTCCAGGTGCTTGGGATATATGAATGAACAAAACAAATAAAAATTCTGTTGGGAAACACTCCTCCATAGGGTTTTGTGTTCCTTTGTGTCTTTCTGAGGATGTCAAGAATGCACTGCCCTGACTCCCCTTCCCCAGGGCCATTTCTCAGTGTTGGGTTTGTAGGAAGCAACCTTGAGGGATGAGGTTATGTCTCCTCCTGGGACAAAGAACAGGATTGCTAATTGCAGCTAAAAACCAGTGGGTTCTCAAGCTTGTTAGGCCTTTGGTACAGTGCAGACCTACTATGTGTAGCATTTCTCTGGTCCCTCCATATTGCCTCTGTGGACAATTTGGGGGACAAGGAATACCAACAGAAACATGATGCTCGTGCTGTTTGCTGTGTTACAAACAGTAAAGTTTGTTTTGGACCCAGAAGTCTGGTGTCTTTTGCCCCCATCGGTGAAACATCAACAGGATAACTTTTTAGCTTTAGGGTAAAATCAGTCCCACACATGACAGATTTCTGCCCTCATTTCACTTCTATTCTAGCCCATATTGTTTCGGTTCTGTCTTGCTTTTACATTTTAATAAAAGTTTAGAATTCTCCTTGCTTATTTCTGCTCCTTGTCTCAAGAAGTCATCTGGGCCTTTTACTTATGTCTCATCGCCACTCCCACCAAAAAGAGAAAAATTATCTGTCTTACAACATGACTATATATTATAAAACTTCATAGGAAATTAATAAATCTTGAGCAATATGATTTTATTTTTACAGGACGGTCACTGCTCTGAGGCAAAGATGACAATTTAAATACTAAGAGAGAATCATTTTGTAGATCTATCACTAAGGGACTGCTAAAGGCAGGACTTTCAGTCATGTTTTTGCTGGAGGTCAATAGTATTTAGTGATATTTTATCAGCAGGATTTCTCTTTCAAAATCATTTTATAATACTCAGGTAACTCTTCCCCTACCAAACACTTGCTTTTTAGAGTTGGATTTACAAGCTCATTATTGATGGATTGTTTACAGGTTTATTATGATGCCAGAGTTGGTTTGTTATGTTAGATCTTCTGATATGTAAAATATAGTGTATTTCAAATGGCTTCTAATACAAAAGTTATGTGTACCCTCAAGCCATGAGGGCAAAGTGTCCTCTCTCCAATACACATTTTTGTACTGAAAAGTACCCCGGGAAAATAAAGTGACTAGAAGTAAGGAAGGAAGGAAAACGTGTTGACCCTGGAGCTCCAGGGGAAAGCTGTTAAATGTCACTTTACCATTTAAAATTAAGGAAAACATATTTAGGAAATGTAAATATGTTCTTAACCCAGAGTTCAGTTATTCATTCATCTAATTTAGTGAAACAAACACTAATCAAGGAAGTCCTAGGTGCCCAGCGGTGTGTTGGTGTGTTATGCTGAGAGTTCCCCGGGAGTGAGATATGGTCCTTCTACCCTACGTCCGAAGCTGGTAGTAGAGTAGAAACACACACTCATATTATCAGTACCAAAGCAGGGATGATCTGGAAATGTGTAGAAAGAGCACTCACCTCATTCTTAGGGGGGTCTATGAAAGGCTTTCTGGAGTTGACATTGGAGATGAGTCTTAATTTTGTTTTTCTAGTAGATATTGGGTGATAATTCTATGCCAGACATTGTGCTTGAAGCAATTCATAGTTTTAAAAAATATTAAAAAGGACAACAAGGGCAATATTAAAAACCTGAAGTATATGCTCAATCAAAAAATATGTACATTTGTAGAAAAAATCATAGTTAAAATTTCTCTTTTGTTTTTGATGTTTACAATCCTCCCAAATCACTCATTGACAACCAGGAAACAGCACATCGGTAACCCCAGCTGCCCCCCACCGCTGCATTCCCAACCTCATCTTTCATCCCAATTTCGCAACCCTGCGTCTCTTTTTTAAACTTAGATTTCTGACATAGGGAGCCAGTAATATAGCATTGATGAATCTCTTCCTTTTATGTTTCTCAATGATTTGGATTTCTGTTTGGGATAAATATAGTAAAGGCTTTTTAATCTAACATATTAAAAAAAAAAAATGCTTCCAGATTTCATCCTTCCTGGCAAAGGTCAAAGTTCAGTGTATAATCTTTGACTCAGTGTTGCTCTCCTGAATGACTGGATCTTAGAAAAGTTTTGTTGCTCTTGTTTTTGGAGGTTTGATTTTATTTTGTTTTCGTTATTGTTAGGTGATGTGCTGACCTGGATTATCATGATATATTAGGCTTGATGGGGCTGTATTGTTAGACCAGATGAGATACCGTGTGGGAAAGTCATTGAGCAGGTGGAAAGTGCTGTTTAATTCTTCTAACAGGAGAGGCTCATGGTGGTATTGAGAAAATGTAAAATGCGGCGGAACAGGTTACTAGAGACGAAAAACAGCAAATGTCTCCTCTGTCATTGTGTGCGAATTTTAATCAAATGGCCTGCGTCATGCAGCTTTATTTTGCATTGAGATATTCCATGTCCCCCAAATATTTCTCCGATGGTGGTAATGAATTGCATTGCCCTCTCGGTTGTAAGAGTACGGGTATTCTGCTGCGGAGCCATATGGTTCCCATTTATTTTAATGAGTCTTTGACATCAGGAGAATTGCTGAGACAGCAGAGGAAAGTGCTTACATCTTGGACCGCAGCCAGAACTACGATTATTTATGTGTAGTAACGACTACCTTTTTCCTCAATAAGAAAGAATACCGTCTTAAGATGGTATCCATGTTGAGATTTTAATAAAATGAAAGTATAAGTTTATATATTTTGGAAATGGCTGTCACTTTAGTAGTAGTGAAATGTGTTTCTTAAGCATGAAGTTTTAGGGTTTAATTGCACATATGAGAAATTAAGGAAACAAGCTGGGAAGTAGGTATCCTTATTTGCTCACTGATAATAAAGGAATACTCTTTTTATTTGGTTTAACGGCATCACCGTTAGTACTCTGCATATGTAATGCTTTCTGTCTGTGATTCTTAAGGCTTTTTACAAAGGTAATTATTCCTGGTAATATTCCTAGGAGGTAGATAAACATAATTCTGAAAATATTAATGGAGGAACTGAGAAATGCAGATGCTCATGGATGTAATCTGTACAATGGATCTTAGCAATTATTAGAATTCAGATTTTTTTAATTGATTACATTATTTAACAATTCATTATTTTCCACGTCCCAGGACAGGATGATGTTGTCTCTAATTCATTAGTAATATGACATGCTTACAATCAAGAAATATCCTTTAAAAATGTGAAGACAAATAAATACCTCCTCAACAATGTATGTTCCATATGTTCGACGTGTAAATGCTAACACTGACTCTGTAGAGATCTTCAAGATTCCTTGAAAAATGTTAGTATTACCTAAAGAAATGTATATAGTGTGAAAAGAGAAAAGAATTGATCTGGTCAAAATTCTATAAAAATAGCTCTTACCGGTAACAATGTCAGATGGCTAGATGAGTATGTGGACCAGGGGAGAAAACGTGCCCTTTTCCAGTCTGCTCTGGGCAAAAGGGAGCCAAGCGCAGGGCCTAGATTTAGCAAAACTGTATCCTATTACATTGTGTTTCAAATATTTTACACAAGGATTTGAACATATAGATTTTTATTTAAGTGATGTCTTACATAAAGACAAAATGGAACCAGAAAGAAGACTGCACATCAAACAACAAAATTCATGATACTAGTCACTGTACATTTATGGGTGAATTGATAAAAAAGGAAAATTAGAATGAAAATCAGTAGATCATTCAGTTAGTGGTATTATTTCATCTATCATTTGATCTAAATTTGCTTTAGTTTGGCAATTCACCATCCCCAATATCAGTCACATTTTCTGGTGATGGCTAGAGCACTCTGTGGTCATAGCACATTTGCAGTAGAACGTCAAATTAATGCAAAGGGGACAAGGGTCAATGTTAAGTCAATTATATATTAAGATTTTCTACATAAAAGAGAGCATGATTTCTTTTTAAAATTTTTGACCCTTCAATTTTCAATTTCAATTTTATAACTTTAAAATACAGTATTTATTCCTTCCATCCCAATACATATGAGAACAATTGATTCCTTCCCCCCCCTTTTTTTTTATTCCCAAGAATTAGTGGGAAAGTGCAGGGGACATCGTTAATAAAATAGAAATGTGTGCATGAAAAATAGCTAGTTCTGAAAAATGATCATTCTTTGTGAGTTAATCATTTTAATTATTTATGACATCAAAGCTGGGAGGTCAAAATTTATACTTAGACTTAATTTTTGTATGCAGCTTTCTGAATTCACATAAAAATCTTGGGTGGTAAATCTTATTTTTTTTTCTAAGTTGAAAATTGCAAATAGATGATTATGCTATTAAAGCACCCCTAAATGTCGAATCCAGCTTGCAGCGTCTGAGGAGCTTGGGCTGGAGCTGTCTGGAGAGGCTCAGGAGAGAGCTCATCCCCTCTGTGCATTTCTCTCGCTTGCTTGTGTGGATATAGCCGACAGACTGAATGGATGACGACGTGACGTGCATGTTCATGATCCAAAACAAAGCTTTAGTCATCCAGCCTCAAGGGTCATCTTTTTATATTATTTCTATTTTTGCTCATTTTTTTTTTTTGTTTAATTGCATGTGCAGTATTTGGACGTATCTTGATAGAATACTTACTGCACACAGTCTTAGATGAGAAGGTTTTTGTTTTGTTTTGTTTTGCAAACTGGTGACTTAAACAAAAGAGTGTCATCTTGAATTTTTTCACTTAGAAGCTGCAATTCACAAAAGACATGATGAGTCTTGAGGGCAATCCTTTGTGAATATTTTCAACTTAATATTAGAATGGAAAAGACATGTAGCTAAATGATTAAACAACCTAATCTTGCCTAAGAATTATAAAACTATTCCTCCTCTGCAGAAGGACTGAAATCAGAATGATGACTGGTTCTTATGTATGTTTATCATATTTTATATGGTGCAAGTATGTTTGCCCCTATACCAGCACACGAGTTATTTGGTTGGTTTGAAATGGGGAAGAGTGACATTTAGAGCCTCGGGAGAGAGATGTGCTACAATTTTAAAAGCATTTGGAGCTATCATTCACACTGTAGGGAGCCAAATACAAACTTGGATTTGACATCACGAGCATCCTTGTATGTGGGAGCTATTTTTCCTTGATTTTTGTTTTTGAATGCTCTTTCAGAGTAAAAGGGCAATAATACAAGGGGGAAAAAAACCCTGATTTGCCGTCCATTTGGAGGATTCTGACATTTTCTTACATTTGTTGATTCTGTCTCAGTTCTGATTACTTTTTTGGAAATGCAAAGCACTTCGACTGTAAAGTATTGGGTAGACCCAAGTATTGCCTGTCCAGTTGTTTGGGAGATTCTCTTTCTTTTGTTTGTGATTGTGTGTATGCATTTTATACCCTTCATAACTCAGTATAAAATAACATACTGAGTACACAATAATGTAACATTGATTTAGCCATAGATAATAGATCACTTTACATTCCATACTTAAGGTAATTTGGATTTTATTCATGGTTGGAAAGAAAATATCCCCAATTAGTCTTTACTTTTGTCTTGCCTCTCATTCACTCATGCCCCAAGATATTACCTTATTATCAATCTTGTAGAGTTTCTCCCACTTGAATGATTTACTACTGCCTTAAAGACCTTACTTGAGCAAAATAATGAAAGACGCAACTGGGGCAAGTATGTTCAGGAAACTTGAGGATGTAACTTAAAAAAATAAAAGGGGAGAATTAGAACAAGGAAGGATTGCTTTTAATAGCAAACTAGGCTTCATTTTCAAAGAAACTACTCCTATATTTCTTGGTTGCTGGATCCATTTTCACTTTTGTGGTTAGGATTTGAGACCATGTGGTTGACACCTAATCAAGAGGGGCCAACCTGGACACTCATGTCAAGCTGGAGAGGATATGAGAATATGATCACAGGCCATTTGCAGAAGTCACTTGTAAAGATTAGGGACATATTTTGTTTTAATCTTAATAACTTTAACCATTGGAAATTGATGTAATATCTGAGCTATGAGGCTAATTTTTATACAAAATATTTTCTGGTGAAACTGGATTTTCTGTTTGTAAGCTAAGCTTCATGACTTCATAACTGACTTGATCTTGATTTGTTCTTCAAAAGGTAAGACGCAGCATGCACACTTGCAGAGCCCCTGATTAATTTGGTGTGTATGTTTTAAAAAACAAGAGTTTTTATTGCCCAGGATTTACCAGATAAACAAGTTAATTTCAGTAATGTCATTTTGCTTAGACTAAATTTCCCCCAAATAAATGAAAAATAAACTCAAAATATAGACTTACAAGTCATCTGGCATTTTCCTTTTGAGCATAGTGCATAGGAGAGAGAAATATATTATTGACTTTAGACCCACATGGTAGAATTAATATTTTCCATAATTTGCCCCTTGTTCAACATCAGACTGGACCACTAACTCTCAACCTCTGTGTACCAAATTTAGTGCCAAAACACATAGCTCAGTTTACTGCTTTCTGCCTTTCAGGCTATGCCAGTGCTTTGCTGATGGTTGTTGGCACTAAAAAGAACAACTGCTTTGAGAGGGTCACTGGCTTGCTGCTCAAGCATTATTAGCTCCAGAGTGCTGCACTACGTGGGATCAATGGTCTAAGATGTGGTCTTCAGTCTTACAGGCCCAGACACAGGATGGTCTCTTGCATGCAGAGAAGGCAATCTCAGATGGAACGACATACTAACCACATTCAGAAATGACTGACTTGCACATCTGAAACAAATTTGATTATTTTCAGCAAGAGATAAAATTAATGAGTCAACTGGGTAGTCTTGTTGATCTGAAGATGTGTTCCAATTTGTATGAACAGGTTGGTTTATGAGTGTGGAAGTGGAGCAAAGTCAGATGAATTTTCTTAGAGCTTAATTTGATTCAACGACGATACCTTGATCTATTCATCTCCTCTATGGGATCAGAATATTCAGAATATTTGTCTCATCAAAGCATTGACTTCCCTGTATGGTCTTGCAAATATGCGTCCAACTTTTAGTTTTGGCTTCCATTTCAAATCCACTCTGTTCATAAACTCTTTATATAACTTATGGCACAGATTATTTTATTTTATCCACTTACATTCTTATCCTGGCATTGTGAATTAGGCAATTGCTCAATTCTCTTCTCCATTCACTTCTAAATTAGTATTTTAGGAAGGCTATATTCTGCAGATAACTAACATCAGTAACTCTGTGCTCTTTATTCCTTTAGTTGACCAAGATCGATATTATCTCCATAATATGTGATCATTTTACAGTAACACCAGTGTGCCCTGACGGGAACCATAATGGTGTTCTCAGGAGCTGTGTCCTGGGCAGTATACATAGTACTGTTGCATTTAGACACTTCCATTTCAGGGTGGTGACTGTGAATGGGATAAAAGAAATTGGGATGAAAGACACGAAAAACTTAGTATCATGTATGAAAACAGACTAATTATTTTTCAAAGAAGTAGTGAAAGACACCTTCACCCTTTTTCTACTTGCTCTTGACCTCACAGTGGTAAAGTGAATTTTGAACTCTGTAGAGACACAAAGTAGAGTTCAATCCCTCTGCGAATGGCACAAATTACTAGGTAAGCATATGAGGGAGGTTTCAGATTCCCTAAGGCAGATGTGCTGAGTGAATTTGGCCTGTTTTTTCCAGGCTTGAAGAACACAGACTCTTTTTTATGACTTCATTTTGTGATGTTAGTCAAATTGGGGCCTGGAGGCAGGAGATAGTCCATAAAGGCCCATTCTAGTGCTCCAATTCAATCACCAGAAGAGAGACGTGGGTGGCTCCTATATTCAGGAAAGCCACATTTAAAATATCTCCCACAAGGCTGATCTTATAGTATTTCAAAGCTTTCCTTTTAAATATATTCCATAGGCATTTTGGTCATTGTTTTTACAGTGCTATTTATAATATGCAAATTCTAGGACAAGGATAAGTACAGGTTTGAATTATAAACCCTCGTGGATAGGAACTGACACCAATCCAATCCTAACACACTTTGACCATGTTAGCAATGCCAAGAGCCCAGGGGAAGGGACTCAACAGTCTGCCACTATCGTTATCCTCAAAGCCTTGGAAAATTGTCTCTAAACTCTGTCTTTTTGGGAAAAGGTAATCTGGCTTTTTAGGAAGTGGTAGATTCATATCACAATAGATTCATCCAGAAGATTGAAGAATTCTTATAATCTAAAAGTACAGGTACAAATCTAAATAGATATTAAGAAGAAAAATTTGTCTAGACTACCATGAATTGTCTAAAAAATAAGTAATAAAATCATGAGAGATGTTTATAATAATTATTTTAAATGAGTTCATTAAAATCTTTTTTTTTTTAATCTGTAAAGTCATGGCCTTGAAAGGTAATGTCTTAAGGGCATAATTTTATGATATCAAGAGTGAAAAAGGTTGAAGGTTATCACCCCCAAAACCAGAGGCTCTCGCCTGCTGTAAGGTGGTGACGGATAAGGCTGTCAGATAGGGTGGCAGATTACTAGGCAGGTTGTTGAATTTTTCTTTCGACGGTAATCTTTTACATTTTGACAAATTCTTCCCTGTTTTGAGATGATTTAAATATACCATTATGAAGCAGATCAGAGTTTTTAAATCAAAGTTGAAAATTGTCTCTGCTGCCAGGAGTACAAGTATGTGCAGTGAACATATACATAAATAAAATGGGAAAATTGTGTACATGTTTGAAAGCCTTTGCTTTCTGGCAATCTCTTCTGGAGAAGTAAAACAGTAGAGAAGAGAAGAAGTTGGGAAAATGAAATTCTTGCCCAAATGTCATATTTCTCTTAACTCTGTAAACTTCTGAGTCTGTTCATTCTGTCTGAGTTTCTCATCACTGGAAATGAAAGCTCCATGTGGGCAGGAATCACCATCTGGTTTTTTCACCAGTATATCCAATCATCTGGAATGTGCCTGGCACATAGTGGGCCCTTGGTTTATAGTTATTGAATAAACCAATTCATGAAATGAGATGAATCATAACAGCCTCCCTGTATTTGGTTGGAATGCTTTGTGAGGTGGGGGTGGGGGGATATGAGACAAAGGAATTGAACCCCTTTGGAAGAAAGTGATAGTGTAGTCCCTTTTCTCTCATTGCTTATACAGCCTTCTAAATCAAAATCCTCTTTGAAGGCAGCAGCAGTTGACATCTACCAGAAGTAGTATGACACCAAGTCTCAGCCTTGTTCAACTCCCTTAGGGTGGCTTCAGCTCTCTCTGTGATATGGTGGTTAAGAGCCTGGACCCTGGAATAATGAATCCCAGCTTCACTACTGGTTACATGACTTTGATAATGTTATTTAACCTTTAGTGACTTGGTTTCCTCAAATGGAGACATGGGTAATACCAACCCAAGGAGATGTAAGGATAAAATGAGATCATTCATGTAAAATTCTTTGCACAGTATAGCACTTGGGAAGCCCTCCATAAATGTTAGCTTGTATTACTTGTTGCTATCCAAGGATTTTTGCTCAATTTATTGTTTCTGTCTATTTTTCTACTTGAACATGCATATTAGTTTAGAAACAAAGTACCACTAACTCAGTGGCTTAGCACGACAGATATTTCTGTCCCACAGTTCTGGAGACTAGATTGAAATCAACGTGTTAGCAGAACCGTGCTCTCTTGGAAAGCTGTAGCTTTCCTTGCATTTCCAGCTTCTGGTAGTCCTAGGCATCACTTAGCTTTCTGCAGCACACTCCCAATCTCTGTATCCATCTTCACATGAACTTCTCCCTTTGTCTTTTTACATCATCCCCCTGTGTGTGTGTGTTTAAATTTTCCCTTTTTATATGGACACCAGTTGTACTGGATTAGCACCCACCCCAATGACCTCAACTGATCATCTGTTTAAAGACCTCGTTCCCTAATAAGGTTACAACCTGGGTCTTGAGGGTTAGAACTTCAACATACTGGTGGCGGTGGTGGGGAAATGACCCATAAGAGCATGATTCTATATTTTTCTTCTCAATTCAGTGTACTTTTCCTTCTCCAGTGGAGAAGCGTCATATAATATGGCACAGGATTGGAGGCACTTAAGTTTAAGTTTAGCTTTGCCACTACCTGCACTGAAAAAACTCACTCAAATTCTGCAAGTCTGGGCTACTTTATAAAATAGAAGGACTGGGTTAGATGATGTCTAGCATGTCTTCCAACTCCAGAAAGGTCATGTTTATAATGTGTGGCTCTCTTTTCCTCAACTACAGTGTGTATCTCAAACTTCCATGATGTTCAATGCATCTTGGTGTCCCTGTAACTAACAAAGGTTCTGATGTATTTCATGACCATCTTCAACTGTCTCAGTGTATACTTGTATTAAAATCCCACTGTCTGTAATGCTATTTAAGTGTGGTTCTTATCAAATGAAAGCTTTGTTAGATTTAGGTTGTAAAAATGTCTAAATAGTGCCACTGAGCCTTTTTTGTAAGTTTTTATTGCTTTTTGAAATTTTCTAAAATTCGTAAATAGACATTTTTCTATGCCAAGTGCCCTCAATATCAAAATAAGATCCAGAATATAAGAGTTTGTAGTGTGTCTTTTCTGATTAGAGTATGATGCAACTCATGTGAAAACCATAAAACCTAAACTTAAGACGTTAGGGGAAATAAAATTAAATTCTGCCACTGACTCATAGACTATTGGCAACTTTCCTGAAAGTTTGCTTAGACTGCCATTATAGAGGACTTAAAAGTCTACTCCACTACAGCTAGAAGAAAATTTAAGAAAGGAAATAGAAATCTGTGCCAGCTCTCAGATATAATATTTTTAGTGTCTCCTAGCCAAAAAGGGGTGACTGTAGATTCAATATCATCAAATGGCACTTTCTAATTCTTCACCTCATCTGAAAACCGCTGCCCTGGGTGTTCACTGAATTGTTCCTTTCTCTTTCAGCTTCCTCCATCCTCAAAAGAGAGAAGCGGCTAAGGACAAAGAATGTGCATTTTAGTTGTGTCACCGTGTACTACTTCACCAGGAGGCAAGGCTTCACGAGCGTGCCCAGTCAAGGGGGCAGCACCTTGGGCATGTCCAGCCGCCATAACAGCGTGCGCCAGTACACTCTTGGTGAATTTGCAAGAGAACAAGAGAGGCTCCACCGGGAGATGTTGAGAGAACACCTCAGGGAGGAAAAGCTGAACTCTTTAAAACTAAAGGTAAAAAAGCATTAGGAACTCACTTTTTGCAAAACCTCATATCCTTACCTTGACTTGGTTGAATTAACCATTTTCATATTTGTATTCATAGACCAAACTGGACATTTTACACAACAGATTGCCTGCTAAGGCTTTTTTTTTTCTTTTAAGGAAAAAGAGTAAAGTGTCTTCCCTGAAAGCAATGTGGAAAACTTACCTGACATCATTTATTTATTCATTCAATAAATATTTGTTATTGAGTACCACCGGGTCATAGACCCTATGCTTGGGCTGGGCCAACTGGTATCAAAAATAGATATGGTCCCTTCTCTCCTGGAACTTTCTTAGTAATAGGAAAGAAAAATATCAATCATGTAGACAAAATCAAATCATAGGTTCATTAAGTGCTATAAAAGGAGAGTTGCAAGGGGCTATGAAAGTTTGAAACAGGGAATTGGTATGGTCCAGAGGTCAAGGCAGGTTTCCTTAAGGAATTGACGACCGAACTGAAATCTGAACAGATAACTAGGCCAAAGGTTGGCACGAGTGGTTCAGACAGCAGGAAGAGCCATAACTGCCTTGTGCTGGAGGAAGCACAGGGAGCACACAAAGGCTAGTGTGGCTGGAGCAGAGACAAAAAGAATAGGTTATTCATGAAGTAGATTATACATGAAGGAGGCAGGACGGGGCTTTGTAGATCATGTTAAGGCATTTTTTATTTTTCCTCTTCCTAAGAACATCAAAAGTCATCTAAGAGTTTTGAGCATGGGGTCGGGGTGGTAGAATAATATGATCGGGTTCATGCTATGATGCGAGAATAGTTTTGGGGTAAGGGCTGCCATGCTGGTGGGGGAGCATGCAAGGTTAGACCAGTTAAGAAGCTATCACAGTAGTCCAGGAGAGAGATGATGGGAAGTTAGATAGACTGATGGTAGGGGAGATGAAGAGAAATAGACAGAGGGAGGAGGTTAAGAAGTAAAATCAACAGTTCCTGATGACGAGCTGGATTTGAAAGGAAAGGAGGGGTAGGGTCAAGAATGACTCCTAAACTTCTGGCTTACAAAACTGAACAGTTTGTGGGTAATAGTACTTTTCTTTATGAGGAGGATATGGCAAGGAATCCAGGAAGAGGAGCAGGTTAGAGCTGGGATTGGAAGGGAAGGGATAGATAATGAGATTATTTTTGGACATAACTGATTTTGGGGAGGTTTTGATTTACTAAAGAGATGTCAAGGAGGTGTCCAGGCCACATTAGAGATTAAGTGGAGAGAAACACAGCTCAGAAAATGTCTTTCATCAACCAAAGACAATCTTTAAATATGTACTGATCCATCAGCCTCTCAATATATAGGAAACGCTCTCCCGCTCTCCCGCTCTCCTGTCATTATCTAATGACAAAGGAAATGTTTTTTAGGTAATCCAGGATACTTAACATAAAAAGCCTCTTATTAAATAGCTGAAACACCAATAAATACATCTGTGTTACCTGTTACTTTAGTTCCCAGTATAAAGTCAAGCATCAGAGGTGTGCCATGTGTTTTAAAATACCTTGTTTTTATGTATCTTGCAGTTTATGTATCTGCCTTGTTCCCAACTGTATAAGAAGGCAGTTGCTTAAATTAAGCTAGGCACGACCTAGCCTAGAGCAGGTCTCATATTTCCTTTGTTGGTATTTTTGACAAATTTCACCAGAAGTCTTCTAAGATTTTTTTGGTAGCAATCCACTATTATTGTTGTTTTTCATGATTGCTTTGCATATAGCTTAGCTTAATAATAATTCTTAGATTTGCTTCTGAAATCCACCCTCTGCCTTTCTAACCCACTGTAAACCAACTCTATGCCCTACTCTAAGAACAAAGTCATTCTCCAAACTCAAATACTGGCAGAACAATAGTAATGGCTGCCATTCATTAAGGGATTTTTATTTGCTAGGCATTCTGTAAACTTTATTCAATTTAATCTTAACAAAGACCCAGTGGGATAGGTAAATTGAGACCATGTGTGCTGAAGAAAAAGAAGCACAATGATGTTAAACACTGACTCACTCAATAGAAAACTGGTTATATTATCCTGTTACTTCCTATTCTAAAATTAATTGATTATCCCCCCTAGGCATTGGGAAAGACAATCTCTGTACCTATAGGGAGTCGTACCTTTCTGGGGTTTGGTACTGTGTGCAGTGGTCTTTAACAGCTGGGAGACTATAATTCTATCTAAGAACCAAAAGATTTATTGTGGCAAACTTTGAGGTACATTATACATGTGATGAATGTTAGGAAGAGCCACACACCTACAGGAACCTTCCATATCAGGCAGTAATATATTCTGATACTATAATTTGTATTCAGCTACTTTTATGCTTTTTCTTTAATAAGCTGAAGAAGAAAAGAAGAGGCAAAAAAATTCTCCTATTGATTCATCTTTTTTTTTTTTTTCTTATTGTGCTTAGTGTTGGAAGTTGGAGAGGCAGTCATTCGAGTGGGTGTCATGGCTTGGTTTGTCATTGATAAGTGAAAACATGCAACTTTCCCTTTTGGTGAAGATATAAACAGAAGATATTTGGATATCATTGCTCCTTTCAAATGAATACCAAGCAAAAAGATAATGGGATTCTAAGGTGATCTGAACTTAGCCTTGCTGTACTAAAAATATTTAGAAACTCAGAAACATATTACACAAACCTAATTAAAGATCATAGCAATGTGGACCAGTTTGCTAAAAAAAATCTGAGAAGACTGAATGAAGAAACAGTTGTATATTTTAATTATAATTCCTTTAGTATATTAGCTTTTATGATTTTTAAAATATCATTGACTATACTTGTCTAAGGTTTAGCTATCCAAAATCTAAAATTAACTATCCAAAAACATTAGCTATCCAAAAATAATCACTCAGATACGTGAAATTTCACTTTTCATGTAACATTTGTCTTGAAATATTAATATCTCTGGAGTAAGGAATAAAATAAATGTAGCTAAATTGATTCCATATTTTGACTGGGGCAGCAGTAGGGTCTCTGGCACAGAGAGGGGTCAAAAGAGGAAAGCAAGGAGTGTTATAAACTTCTCCACTTTGTCTTTGACTGGAGGTGGACCTCTGTGAGTGGCTGTGAACTATCTATTGAGTAAGGAGAGAGAAGGTAACATCTGGCAAGACACTTTCTAAAGCCCTCCCCATGGAGACCAGATACAACACCACAGGAAACTCACTGGACGTGGAACTGAGTAGTGTCCCTTTTCCTTATTTGAGAACCAACAGCCTAGAAGTTTCTCTTTCCACTGTGCCTCCAAGTCTTTCCAGGCTGTTTCTCTAGGTTCCAAATAGAGAACCCACTTATGCAATGGCACTCCTTCTGATGGGGCCTTCCTAGTGAAAGATTAGTAAACAGAAACATACACTACCCTCTTCTTGATGTTCCCTTATAATAAATAGTTTGGAAACAAAATAAGAATAGGAATTTAGTTTCTCACTGTAACATTGCTTCTTATTGAGTAATCCATCTCTTAATCAAATGATGAGTTAGACACATTGGGCAATAATCTATACAATTAGATGTGTAGAACAAGTCCAATTCCATTTGGGGGTTCAAGTGTCTTTTTTGTTGGTGGTGTTGGTGTTCAAAACATTGTCAAAAAACAATAGAGAAAGCTAAATGAATAAAATGCTTGTTCCTAGAAGAAATAACTAGCTTTAGATTTCTGAATTACAGAGAATAGTCCATTTTCCCTGTCAAGCCCATTCAAACATGTCATACTCTTCACAGAATCAAGGCAGTCATCTTAATACTATACTCTTTTCCAAATTAAGTGCTTAGATTTCATCATCTGCACCACATTGTTGAATAATTACATTAGCCTTTATTCCCATTTCACATGTATCTGTAAAATGCATTAGGCAGCCATTTATGCTCCAAAGAGTGTTGGCATTCCAATTGCCTCTGGGTTATATCTTACTGGATTCTACTACCTTGTTCTAGGAAATTTAATTTAGCTTTCACAGCCTTGACTGGCTCTCCTTCTCAATGTTTTTTCAACTTTGATTGTTCTCTTTCTCCTTTCTGAGATCAAGGGTCTGGCTCCACTCTGGTACCATTTCCAACTACTTCCCAGAGTTACATAGTTTTCCCAATTTTTCAGTCATGCATGTGTTCCTTGAGTGATGCTTGGTTGTTTGCTCTCTTTCTTCATTAAACAAGAGTTACCACCTGGTAGCTTTTAATGATCAACCTTCAATGATCAACCTTTTAAAAATTTCTATCTAAATTTTCTTCACTTGAAATCTTACATTTATGGTTGTGCTTTATTCACTTAGTGACTCACCCATGCGACATAATTCTCCACCTTCACCTCCAGTCCTGTTCCTTATATCCCTTCAACAGTCTTGTGATTTACTAACCTCTAGGTGAATACCCCAAATGCTCTAGAAGATATAAAGGATTGGGGGTTTGTAGGAGATGGTTGACACACGCTATTATCTCAAATCTAGTTTCCAAATTTTTGTATGTGTCTTTAACTATTTCATCATACTATAGTTCTTTATTAGATGGGTCAAAGTCTGGTCATGGTATTTTTTAACTGCATTTATCCCTACAGAACTTCTCTGTTATATTCTGGAGAGATTGCTCAAGAGCATAGTTAGTGCCAGTGTTTCCAGAATGTATTCCTAAACGGAGGCCTGCTCCAACACCAAATGAAAAACTTTGATATTTGCCAAATACCTGTCATGTCATCTGTACAACCTATTTTGACAAGTACAGAAAAAATACACCTAACCATAGTGATGGAGACTGAGAGACCAGGCTTCAGCCCTGGGCAAATGCAATACATTTAAGAATATGTTCTTTCAAAATATTGCTGGTATTTTAGTTTTAATGGAACAATCAAACATATGTCATCAAATCTTTACATTCTTCCTATGCAATATATGTTGATCCTCTGGTTCAGGAGAAGTCAGCTGAACTGATTCTCCTGATTAAACTATGGAATGCATCCAGTGCTGTGCTAGAGGCAGCTCACAAAAGTAGCTCACTAAATTGTATTGTGCGTATATCTTCCCAGTGGTAGCTGGAAATCAGCTATGATGAGGACTGTTTACACCATGGAACTTGACAAACACAACATATTAGAACTTTTTTTTTTTCAGAGACACCATCATTAAATATTTACCTGCACAATGTTGGCTTCATTTGGCTTAGTAGCCACCACTAAAAGGAGCAATGTTGATCTAAACCAGAGGGAGGATAATGGAACATATGAAAGTTTACATGTCTTATGTGTTGATGTTATCATCCTTTCTGGTGACTTTGGTGGTGGTATGTAAGCCACAGACACATTGTAAATTCAGGTTGCTGAAATTCTTACAGGCTGGCAAAACAAGCAAATCTTCCTGGCTCTTTGAGGGTATAATTAAATTGGTTCCAATTTGCCACCTGCAATTAACAACTAATGAACAGAAGAGTTATCCTATAAGATTTGACTGAATATCAAAAGAATATGAATATTTTTCTTTATTTTGCCAGAGAATTAGTGACTAGATTGTCTATCCAACTCATAGCACAAAACTATGTCCAGTACAAAGCCACTGACTGCACATCTTTGATGACCCGGAGCACATTGCTTTTTGAGAGAGCTGATTCTACTTATCCAGTTGTAATTGTTAGAAAGTTCTTCTTTACATTGACCAGAATGCTGCCATCTAATTCTATCTTTTAACCCTAATTCTGCCCTCTAGGCACACAGAATAAATCCTGCCCCTGTTCTCTAAACTCCAAGTGTTTGAAAGCAATGGTGGTGGATATGCCAATATTTGACAAGTGGGTTATGTGGGCTCCATGTGTTTCTTTCTATAGGTTTAGACATCCTTAGTTCTTCCCATTAATCCTCCTAAGACACTTTTCACTCTGGTAACATTCCCCTGGATATAATGCTGTTTGTTAATGTCTACCTCAAAATATGGTAGAATACTGTACCATAATACCAAAATATTGTACTCCAGAGAGGATCTATCCGGTATAAAGGAATGTGTTACATTATCCCCTCCCAAGTTGTGGATGCTCTATCCCTGAGTATACACTAAAGGTACAGTAGCTTTTTGGACCTTGATCATTTTGTTTGTTCATATTAAATAAGTAAATGTAAATAAAAGAGCAACAACAAAAAGCAAGCAAACAAACAAAGCCCAGGTAAATCAGGTCAGCATCATCATATAAATTAAAACTTAATACATCTCCAGGCAAGAATCCTCTTTAGTGCTGGACATGACATACACGAGAGCGATCAATAAAGTTTGTTCTTTAATTTGAATAAGCCTGATGTTGTCATCCTCAAATGTGATAAGCCCACCCCTTAGCCTTCATCCAAGATATGATTTGAAAATTATATTTAACAAGACAGGGTCTAGGTTCAGGATATCCTCTCAGAGTAGTGATCCTCAATAGGAAAAGGGAACTTTCCCTTTCACCATCCCACCATGACCTCCACTGAGACTTGTTGGTGTATGTGCCACACCCCTCTTCCCAGCCTCACTGATCGTGTGGAAGTGCTGAGTGTCCCTGTTATTAGAGACATTTTCAACCGTACAAATAACTAAAAATTCATGTATCCAACCATACTCTTATTAATGAGTTCGCATTTTGCCCTTCTACGTAAAGAACATGAAAAATTTTGTCTGAGAATCACAGGACTAGATCAGTGGTTTTCTAGTTATGTTCCACGAGGTCGGGGCTCTATACCTTACTCCTGCTTTTATCTATTTTATATAGCTTGAGGTTCTGCACGGAGTCTAATTTGACAAATGGACATTCTCGCTTTAGTGACCTCAGTGATAACTCCAGTAGTCACGGCTCTCTTTCTTCAAATATTCAGAGACCATCTGTTTAAATAATCCTTTCTAGAGTATTACCTAGAATTAGTTTTTATTTTAAACAATTCACTCCCATTTTGATCATCTTTTGATATCTTTCCCCATAGCGCTTCACACATATTAGACTGAACAACCATAGCTTCAAGCTTTTTCATTGCTCGAGAGCGTGAATGGCCTGGACCTGGAGATTCTTACATATAACAGCTGAGTACTATCTCACTGTCTCCCCACCTCTTTTTTATATGTTAAATCCTTACTATCTGTTCTCCCATTTCTGGTTTGAAGGTTTTCTCCTTGATAGAGATTGTGGAATCAGAATAGGAGCTAAATAATCCTTTGTGTCTTTGTCTCTACCCTTCCATTTCACTTGTCTATCATTCCCTTCTCCCCGCTGCTTCTATAACTTGCACGTACATTTTGTTGCCCTTACTGCACTGTATCACATTTATTGCATGGTCATCTCTCCACCAGGCTGGAAGCTCTTTAGATGGCAGAACTGTCATACATCTGTAAATCCTGTCACTTGTACAATAGCTGGCAGTATAGTGATTAAGCATGCATTCATTCATTCACTCATTCATTTATTCAAAAATATTTATTAATCAATTACTGTCGGACTGCAATTAACAAAGTTCTGGGGATACAGTGGTGAAAAAGACAGACTTGGTCTCTGTTCTCAATGCGTGCACATTATGTTGGGAGAAATATACATGAAGCTAATCACCAAAAATAATATATTATTACAAAATTAGGCAGCATACTATGCTAATTAAATACAGGCCAGGGTAAATGAGTTGAAAGTCGGCTGGGAAAGTTCAACAGTGAACTTGGACCAGTTTCTTCTGCTAACATCTCCATTAGAAAGTCTGCCACCACATGCTCACAGAATAGGTGCCCAGAGAAATGTCATTTATCTTCAGCTTGCTTCCAGTTTTCTTCTGTTCTGAGCTCTTATTCTCTGATTCTCTGAATCATATCTTTCATTTCTGAATGAGCTAAGTCTAAGGAAGCTTGTACTGCTCTTCTGTCTGCTCCCATAGCACTGGGATCGGCTCTTGGAATGTAGCTGCAACCGTATCCTTTTTTCCCCCTTCTGTGTAGGGTTCTACTATTGCCCTAAGAATTCTTACTCTAAACTGCTCTTAAGAGCCTGGCTTTAGCTTTGAGGTCAAATAGACCTGAGTTTGATTCTCAGTACAATCACTAGCTAGACTTTGGCAAATTATCTTCTCAAGGCTCCAATTTTCTCAACAATTAAAAAATATTTCATAAGATTGTTGTACAAATTAGATGAGATAATTTATATAAAGTATAGAGCCCAGTGACTGGTTTTCAATATATGGTAGCTTGGGTCATTCTCAACATCATTATCATCACTATAATAAGCAGTAATCAGTGTTTGTGGAATTGAATTATTTTCATATTCTGATTTCTTTCCACTGTCATTTTTACATGTGCTAATAACTTTGTAATAACCAGGAGACTTTATTACTAAGAATACCTTTTAACTGCTAAAAGGGAGTGTTTTTATTTTTGTTGGTTTTGGTCTTGTTTTTAGCATTTTAGTAAATCCACATTTATGGTGGAATTCATCCCCACATGACATGGCAAAAGAAAAAAAAAAAGGCAGGGGGTTGAATGCTGACTTTCATCTGAGCCCCCCTTGCCCTGTGCTTGACTAAAGCAGTCTGAGAATCATTCCACTGATTCTGACAGTAATGTATCCCATCCTTCAAGTGTATTTAGATGGGCAAAGGTTTTACTCTATTGGGCTTATGAACTATTTGTTCATACTTATCAGTACAAATCAGACAGATTTGCAAAATTAAGATGTTTGCATTCTATTTAAAGAAAGTTATAGTCCTTTCAATTGTAGAATGAGTCTGGACAAGTTTACACAGTGACTCAAGAACTAAGTCTCATCTTAATTATCATTCCTGGAACAAAGCAAGCAAAAGTACACACACACACACACACACACACACACACACACACGAGTCTTTGACCTTGATATTTTTCCATTATAATATAAATAAATGCACACAAGTAGGATAAATCTAAAGATAAAGATCATTTAACCAAATCCTGATTTAGGTCATTACTTATCACCTCTGAGGTGACTAAGGCAGGGGAACAGAGGAACTACTCTCTAGAGGCCTACAATTTATTTACTTTTTGTTCTTTGCTTATGGACCAAGACAGGAAGTGATCCTGCACAAGTCCAGTCTTCTGAATAATTTGTAGGCCAATAAAACACCATGCTCTGTTCCATTTCAGACCTTTGAAACTATATTGTTGCTGAGTGTGGAACGCCTTCTGCCCCCACTTGGTCATCTCACTGCTACTCCATCTTCAGAGTTTAGCTTAGATGTGGAAGTCTTTCTTCCTCACTCCACCACCAACACCCCCAGGTGCCCTGTGTTCACTCTCAGCTAGAAAATCCCTATGAACTGGATAAAAATTACTAGATTCCTCATCTCTTTACTCCAGTCCATTGAGATCAACACCTGTATCTTGTGCTCTGACATACCTAATGCTTAAATGCAAAGTAAGCACAAAGACTATTCAATATACTTTAATATATAAAAGCAGTGTACATATGTAATATCATGGCAATTAAGAGCACAAGCCGTGGAGTCAAGTATCTAAGATTGTGACTTGGTGCCCGCCCTTACTGCTTGAGATCTTGGACAAGTTATTTAGCACCCTGTGCCTCACTTTCCTCATCAGTTAAATGAGTATAATGATAGTATCTACCTGATGAGATTTTTGTGACGCTAAATGAGTTCATGCAGGTGAAGTGCTTAGAGCAGCGCCAGGCATGCAGAGTCAAAAACTGCTCTTATTAATATTGTTATAGGTATTTTTTTAAAGATTTTATTTATTTATTTAACAGAGAGAGACAGCGAGAGAGGGAACACAAGCAGGGGGAGTGGGAGAGGGAGAAGCAGGCTTCCCACGGAGCAGGGAGCCCGATGCGGGGCTCGATCCCAGGACCCTGGGATCATGACCTGAGCCGAAGGCAGACACTTAACGACTGAGCCACCCAGGCGCCCCTCTTATTAATATTGTTAATCTCATCTTATATCTCTCCCACCTCCCTTTCATCCTCACCTCCAAGCTCTCTCTCTTTTTACACACACATACACAGAAACAAAAGTATGTTTGAGGGCCAGCATTATTTGGTAGTTAACCACAGTGTAGTTAAACCACATTTTGGCAAGTTTTTTTTTTAGCTCTTGGGAAGTCAATGTTACTTTGGGGAAAGAGCACTGAACTAGAAATGGTCCACGTCCCAGACTATCTTCTAAGGTATCTATCTCAGAAAGGAGCATTCCTTTGAATGTGCTCTTTACTCTGTATGCATTTTTTTTTTTTATAAATAGAATAGATTTTTAGATACATTGTGTTTAATTACATGTAAGAGTTCCAGCACTGCATTGTCTACCATCAGAAACTTGGAACCTTGAGGTACAGGGAAAAGCATATTAAATAGGGGTCAGGGAATTAGGTATTATAAGTGTGTGTTGGAGAGGTCACAATTAATCTGGGCCTTATTACTGCATAAAATAAGGAGGCTGCATCTGATGAACTAAAGCCTGAAAATTCAACGGATCTATTTTGAGATAGAGAAAAGACATTTAAAGGTAACACTCATATTGACAGAGAGAAATGTTATATATATGCAACGGAATCTTATCCAGCCATGAGAAATCCTGCCATTTGCGACAAATGGATGGACCTTGAGGGCATTATGCTAAGTGGAATAACTCAAAGAAAGACAAATGTGGTATAATAGCACTTACATGTGGAACCTAAAAAAGCAGAACTCATAGAAATAGAGAGTAGAATAGTGGTTGCCAGGAGCTGGAAAGTAAGGGAAATGGGGAGATGTTGGTCAAAGGCTATAAACTTCTAGTTATAAGATGAATACGTTCTGGAGATCTCATGTACAGCATGGTGACTGTGGCTCACACTACTGTGTTACGTACTTGAAAGTTGCCAAGAGAGTACATCTGAAATGGTCCCACCACAAAAAAGAAGTGGTGATTATGTGATACGATGGCAATATCAGCTAATGCTACAGTGGTGTTCATTATTCAATATACAAGTGTCTTAAATTGACACATACACCTTAAGCTTACACAATGTTCTAGGTCAATTATGTTTCAATAAAGTTGGGGGGGGGGGAGAAAGAAATGTACAAAATGAATATTCTTGTGAAAATGGGTGGTAGAGTAAAGAAGTCAGGAAATGTAGGTGAGGCAATCTTGAAGACTCTCTGGTTTCTTTGCTCCAGATCTTGAGAGCATGATGGACATGAGTTGTGCCCCGAAATAGGGAGCTCACTGACTTTTTTCCCTATTGCTCTAATATGAGAAGATGCTTTTGAAAATAATCTATATAATGCTCCAATTTTAAAGAGCATTTAAACTTGGTAGGTTTGGCCTGGGTTTTAAAGGAGCAAATGGGCACCGACCACAGGAGGGGCTGGGGAGGTAGAGAGTATCTCTCAATGGCTACCACACCAGAAACTGTAAGGAAGGGGAGAAAAGGCAACTGACTAGGATGAACTCAAATATTTCCAATCTTCATTAGAAATGGCAGAGATGAGGGGTGCTTGGGTGGCTCAGTCAGTTAAGCATCCGACTCTTGATTTTGGCTCAGGTCATGATCTCAGCGTTGTAAGATCTAGCCCCCCATGGTGCTCTGTGCTCAGCAGGGAGTATGCTTGGGATTCTCTCTCTCCCTTTGCCCCTCCCCCTGCTTTCACAAGCTCTCTCTCTCTCTCTCAAATAAAATAAATAAATTAAACTTAAAAAAAAAAAGAAATGACAAAGGTGATAGTGGGGAGGTGAGGAGAAAACCTTGCCAGATCACCTCAATGTTAACATGAGATTTTGAAATCTGGATTAGGGCCCCTGTGGGTTCCTAAACGAGAGTGAAAACAGTATGTAGCTCTGTGTGAAGAGTTTTTAGATTCTTGAGTGAATTTTTATCTTGAAATGAAATTGTTTATTGTAATTTAAATATGTGGGAATAAGAGGCACATATTGTATTTCTGAGAGCACTTATATTTGGAATAAGCGTCATCTCTAATTTATTTGAGATAGCTTTTTTTTAATTTTTAGATGTCAATTGCTAATTCATATTCCCCTAACAATTTTCACTGATATATTAGCAGCCGTTTATTTTTTAAAAAATCAGGCCCTGTTGATATAAAATGGAGGGTTTTTCATTGTTTTGTGATGTTACCGGTTGCACAAGGGAACATAAAGATAGAACACGGAGAGTAAGTAGGAAAGAAATATTAAAATGAATCATGCTCACCAAGTCCTCGGTGTTGTACATGAGCTATGGAATCAGACCTTGACACGGCTCACGTAGACAGGCCAAGAATTAATGAAAACAAATCTAAATGCCACAAAGTGACAAGATGGGAAAGGTAATGCTTCCTATTTGTTAATGCAGCGTTACCTATCACAGAGGGTTGAGTATGTGCTAGATAATTACACACTTGAATTTCCTAGGAAATCAGATCTTCACAGATAGAAAGATGCTTATGCTTCTATTAGCAAATAAGAATTAACAAAAATGATAACAGCTATCAATCAAAGTAACATCCTAGTAGTGGACATCACAGAAACGTGGAAACAGCTTAGCCAACATGGCATAAAGAAATGCCAACAAAGGAAATGCATTTGCAGGTCCCACTGAGAAGCAAAACCCCATAAAAGGGAAGGCCCATTGTTGCAAGAACACAGGCTTAAGCTCTGAATTATTCAAAAAATATAATTTAGTGGCATTTGAAAATGCAGTTCAGAGGCCCTCTGTAATATATTTTACTATACACTTGCTACTGTATTGTTTCCTCTTCTTGAGGGTAAAGACCAGTCTTCTACTTGTTTTCCAATGTATTCTGAGTTTTCCAGTTTGCGGTTTTTGGTCAATAATAAATATTTTTATCTGAATGTTGGACTTTCTCCTATGAAGATCAAAGGATGATGCCTGATGTCTGAGTATTTTAACTGTGGAATAACTGAACTGTTGTTAAGATTAAAAAAAAAAAAATAGCATGGGGGTGCCTGGGTGGCTCAGTCAGTTAAGCATCTGCCTTCGACTCAGGTCCTGATCTCGGGGTCCTGGGACCAAGCCCCACGTGGGGCTCCCTGCTCAGTGGGGAGTCTGCTTCTAGCTCTGCCTCTGCCTCTTCCCCCCCATCAAATAAATAAGTTTTTAAAAGTGGCATGGTAATAATTACAAGTAATGAAGTTTATGAAGTAAAAAATTTAAAAATTAAAGAATCAAAATAGCTTCTACATTTAGAGTAAGCCCTTATGGCGTTTCTACATTTATTCCTGTGCTGCTTCTCAGGGTACATTTCTCGCTCATGTTCAGGGAAAATGTCTCTTTCTAAGTGCTTTTTTATGAAGGAAACATAATATGTGCTGGTCCAACAGTAAGAAGTGAAACACTGATTCAGGGTTTCCTGATGGATGAAATTAATTTAGAAAAGAAATATAAATAGAAGCAGAATAGTTATGAGTAGATGAGACATAGCTATCCACATGAGCTATGACGCAGAAGCTATTGCTTTGGGCACAGGTTCACGTGAAGTCCTTTGAGGGCTGAGTTTATAGTTTCGGTTGCCCGTTGGCGAGAGCCTGCCGGCGCTGCTCTCTGCTCCTTGTCTTTCTGATAGCACACTGACCTGACTGATTACTTCATATCCAGCCCTCATTCTTGGAATGTCCTGTAGGGTAACCGTGTTTGTAATCCCAATAGCACAGTGCAGGACGATGTTACTTCCTAGTTCACGGTTTTGCTGGCGCCCCAAAAGACAGAGTGGTTATTTCAAGGACATGTTTGCTGATTTAGGTGGCAGTGGCTTCCACTGAGATGCTATCACCTCTGAACAAGGACACATTTATTCCACCATCAGGGCTGCCCATCACGAACTGAGTCTAAAGATAGCTTTCCCTAATGGGCATCTGTAACCTTTGGCCTTTTTCACATCGCACTGGCTAAAAACTCTAACTCCTTACATTAGGAGGTTCAGAGTTCCAATTAAGTCTTCTGTTACCAGTGCATTTAAAAGCCTATCATTTTGATGCCTTCCTTTTTCTTTCCTGTGACTTCTCCAAAGAGAAAAATAAAAGCAAATAAGATGACCCACAAACACTCTGGATTATGGGGACATGATGTTTTATAATAGTTTTATTCTACCACGGGTAAAAGTAGGAATTTGAGACCCTGCCGATGCTAAGTGTATTTGCTGCTTCGTGTTTCCAGATGACCAAGAATGGCACAGTGGAATCTGAAGAAGCTAGCACTCTTACCGTGGATGACATTTCTGATGATGATATTGATTTAGACAACACAGAGGTAGACGAGTACTTCTTTCTACAACCCCTGCCGACGAAAAAAAGGAGAGCACTGCTGCGGGCCTCGGGGGTGAAAAAGATTGATGTAGAAGAAAAGCACGAGCTCCGCGCCATCCGCCTGTCGAGAGAGGACTGTGGCTGCGACTGCCGAGTATTCTGTGATCCAGAAACGTGTACCTGCAGCCTGGCAGGCATTAAGTGTCAGGTAAGGATCTGGATTTCAAGGACTCCCAAGAGGAGACCTCATACCCCCCACCCCCCACGTGACAGAGAAAGAAGTTGCTCCCGTATAGGAAGAAACTTTGCAGCAAGGCACAACCTATGGCTCAAGAAGAGAGAAATACTAAGTCAGGGACATCTCTGGGTGTACATAATACGCTGATACAAATAAGATATGATGTGAGAGGCAACCCAAGCTGTAGCTTAGTCCATCAGAATTATTTCCTCTTGGATTCATTTATTGTACCAGCGTATTGTGGGCTTTTACAAGCACTCAGAGAGATCGTGACATCTCTGACATAGGAGTTTGTGTTTCCGGATCCATCGACGGGGTACAAAACGACGATAGGTGAGTGGTGGCACACACTGGTGGGAAAATGACAAGACTGGGACTTAAGAAAACGGAGTTCTACTCCTGGCTCTGCTTTCCACCAGCTGTGTGAAATTGGCAAGTCAGGTAAGCTTTCTGGGCTCAGTTTCCTTATCTCAAAAATGAGAGGGCTGTCCTGAACCGGCAGTTGGCAAACTGTGGTTCACGGGACAAATCTGGCTGCCACCGTTTCTGTAAATAACATCTGAGCGAAGCCCAGCCATTTTGCGTCTCTTTGTTTGTCTGTTTTGGTGTCGTCTGTGACCGCTGTCAGTGCTTTTACAGCAGCAGTGGGTAGTTGCCAGGGACACTGTAGGGCCCACAAAACCTAAAATATTTCTTCTCTGGCCCTTTACCAAAAAAAAAAAAAAAAAGAAAGAAAGAAAAGGAAAAGGAAAGAAAAGAGTTTACGAACCCGGGGACTAGATGATCCTCAAGTCCCCGTACGTCTGTATGATTTATGCTCCATGATTGGTTAGGTGTCATTATTTTATGAGGAAACTTGCCTTTTTTGATAAGGACAGCCACTCAGGCAGGCAAAAAAAAGAGGCTAGTTCTCATCTGCTAAACAGTTGCTTAAAGTGGATTAACAGAAAAGGGATTCATGAGTAAGAAAACAGTTATAGATCTGGCTCTGCCCCCTGCCATTACTTTTTACTGAAACCAGGATGACTGTGCTGAATCTGCCTTCTCCTCTGTGACAGAGGACATTCCCTGCGCCTGGATAAGGTGGCAAGCGGGGCCGGTTCTTTGTGGGGGCCCGTGCTCTGGTCTGCATACAGCTTAATTGGTAGCAATTAGCAAAGGTCTTGGGAGGGCCCTTGGATTGCTGAGAATTCCACCTACAATCACCTGAGCGATGAGTTCAGTCCCACCACACTTGGTGAACCCAAACACTCTGCCGACAGAGCCCAATCGCTCTAATTCTAGGATGTCGGTGACATGAGCATCCCTTTCCCTCAAGAAGCTTATAGCCTCCTGGAGTGGGGAGGGGCAGCGGAAAGCCAGGACCTAAATGCATGGGTCCACCAGCCAGAGTCATAAATGGGCACAACGGTCCCAGCCCTGCAGGACACGTACATGCACCGTGGACCAGGGATCCAAACAAATGGAAGGAAAACCAAGGAGAACGAACTATCAGGCTACATGAGACTAAGTGGTGTCAATCTGGCCATGTCGGGCAGAAAAGTTCATTTTATAATAAGCCAAGAAGAGGGGGGTGGCTAGTATGGAAAATGTCCTCTAGATTAAAAATAGCAGGTAGGGATGGGGACAGTAAGCTTGTGTCGTTTAACATTGGGCATGTGAGGCCGCGTGCTGTGGGGGTGAAGGGAGCCCGGGGAAGGGAGAGACTTTGAAAAGACAGGAGCATGGGGCACCTGGGTGGCTCAGTCAGTTGGGCGTCTGCCTTCGGCTCAGGTCATGATCCTAGGGTCCTGGGATCGAGCCCCGCATCGGGCTCTCTGCTTGGCGGGGAGTCTGTTTCTCCCTGTGCCCCTCCCCCCACTTGTGCTCTCTCTCACTTTCTCTGTGTCTGTCTCTCAAATAAATAAATAAAATGTTTTTGAAAAGACGGGAGCAAAAGTAATAGGCTGGGGAGAAGGGGGGGAGGGGAGAACGGAGAGAGAAGAAAGCACGGGGAGGGGTGTCCGTGAACTAAAATGCCACACTTACAGCCGTGACTCATTTTTCTTTTGAATACAGGTTTTAAGCCCAGGCTGACGCTTAAGACGGTTACAGTCTTCCCTTGCCCTCTTCGTTTCTTTGCAGTATGATTATCATTGGTTCTGGCGCGAGTGGGATTAAGCGATGCCAGATTCAAAGGGGTTGCGGAGAGGTGCTGGAGTTGTCTTCCGTCTGTAAGAGTTCCACGGCGCTAATCTGTGTTCTTCCTTCCAAGGTGGATCGAATGTCTTTCCCATGCGGCTGCACTAAAGAAGGATGTAGTAACACAGCAGGTAGAATTGAATTTAATCCGATCCGTGTCCGGACTCACTTTTTGCACACGATCATGAAACTTGAACTGGAGAAAACCCGGGAGCAGCAGATCCCCACGCTGAACGGCTGCCATGGTGAGATAAGCGCTCACAGTAGCTCCATGGGCCCCGTCGCGCACTCGGTGGAGTATTCCATCGCAGACAATTTCGAGATTGAGACGGAGCCCCAGGCCGCCGTGCTGCACCTGCAGTCGGCAGAGGAATTAGACTGCCAAGGGGAGGAGGAGGAGGAGGAGGAAGAGGAGGAGGAGGAGGAGGAGGACGGCAGCAGCTTCTGCAGCGGAGTCACCGATTCCAGCACGCAGAGCCTGGCGCCTAGTGAGTCAGATGAGGAGGAGGAAGAGGAGGAGGAGGAGGAAGAGGAGGAGGAGGACGATGACGACGACGACGACGAGAAAGGGGACAGCTTCGTGGAAGGTTTGGGCACCCATGCGGAAGTCGTCCCGCTCCCTTCCGTCCTTTGTTACTCCGACGGCTCGGCCGTCCACGAAGGGCACGCGAAGAATGCTTCTTTTTATGCCAACTCTTCAACTCTGTATTACCAAATCGATAGCCACATTCCAGGAACGCCTAACCAGATCTCTGAGAGCTATTCGGAAAGAGATCCTGTGAAAACCGGTACCCTGTCGCTGGTGCCTTACACCATGACCCCGGAGCAGTTTGTTGACTATGCCCGGCAAGCTGAAGAGGCCTACGGCACCCCCCACTACCCAGCCGCCAACCCCTCTGTCATCGTTTGCTGCTCCTCTGCAGAAAGTGACAGCGGTGTGCCCTGCAATAGCTTATATCCCGAACCCAGGTCCAATCATCCTCAAGTGGAATTTCACTCATACTTGAAAGGCCCCTCCCAGGAAGGGTTTGTCTCCGCGTTGAATGGTGACAGTCACATTTCAGAGCACCCTGCAGAAAATTCTTTGAGCCTGGCAGAAAAGAGCAGATTGCACGAAGAGTGCATCAAATCACCCGTGGTTGAGACCGTCCCCGTTTAGTAGCTCAAATGCTCCTAGGACCACCCCTTCTCTTACTGAAAGCCCTGTATTTCATTCGATTTCCTGGGCCCGTGGTTGTTTAAACTGGCGACCAAGAACACCCGGACTGCAGTGAATCTTCCAGACTGTATTTCGTTTTCTCCTTTCTAGCTACGTGAACTGTGGCGTTGCACAAATACGGTCTCTATGAGGATTTTAAAAGATTTCAGACTGTTTTGATAGAAAAATGCTAATTTTAAAAAAGCATAGCTCACAGTTGCCTACCTGTCAAACTGTGTGAAACCTGCCAAGCTGTGTAGATCAGAGCTCCAAGTTTTGGATTATCGGGCCTGTGCAAGATTGTTAACTGAGACTGGGGAGTAATAAGATTTAGAGTCCTAATTTTCGATAAACCTGAAGATGATGGTGACTTTTTAATGTAAAAGTAATTATTGTAAGAAAAAGATTTAATCGTTCCATGTGTATTTTATTTATGGTAGTTAGAAGTCACGTTTTGATGAAAATGAACAGCAGCATGTTCTTTTAAGCTGAAGACGCATAGTTAGTACCACCGCGCATGCCCACGTGGATTGCGTCTGGAATCCATTCAAGTTTTTATGATCATGACTGATCAGATTTGCAAATACTTTCTTAAGGGTGAAATAGGCCTATTTTTGCTATTTTGGACAAATAAATGAGTCTATATGTGCAGGTCCTTACACAGTTTTCTCTAAAGTTAAGAGTTAGGACAATCCTCTGGTGAGGGTCTAGTCATTGCCCTCCCTCAGCTGACTCCAGAGTTGGAGGTAGAAGGAATTGCCTTTCTTTTTTAAACAGCATCATCTTGGTTCTTAGCTTGGACAGCACCTTTAAACTCTACTCCCCTACATCCAAATGCACTTTAGTGCCCCTTCATGGTACCTTGTGAGGGGTGGGGACTGAGAACTCTTTGAGATGAAAAATTAAAAAAGAAATTTTTTTTAATCTGTAACTATTATAAAGTTCATATAATTAATATAGAGGAATCATCCAATGATACTTTATGAAGGAAAAATGACCTATTTTCCTTCGCCACTCTGAAGACCTAACTCGGTAAAAGCAGAGGAGGCAGAAGAAACCTGGAAGAGACACATCCTCAGCAACCAGCCTTTTCTACTGCGTGATCAATCCATCTCTACAAAATGAGTATATAAGGAGATTTCCTTTTAGTGACTAGCTGATTGAAGGGGGCCTTTACCCAAATACTCAACTAGGCCTTACTTTTCTGAAGCATTTTGATTTCTCTTGCCTGGGACAATTAGCAAAACAGTCCAGAATGCGTTGAATACTTTCTAATTACCTCACGTTCTCTTATTAAAGGGGACAGATAGAAATTAAAACATGCACTCCCCACCTTTAGATTATCTGCACTTGGTTCGTCGGAGGACTTCTAAGATCCCGTTTTCCTGTACATTAATTTAGGTACCTAACTAGTGTGTTCTACCTTCCCCCCCCAATGCAATATGACTATGCTAAGTCTGTTTCATATTTTCAACCTTCTGTTGTTACAGCATTTCACATTTTATGCCTCTTTGAAATGTGGACATGCCTTGCTATTCAGTGACTGCATCGCTAATTTTTATGTCTTCTAGACTTAGGTGTTTAGAAATATGGATATAAATATATGGTAGATCTCAATTCTTTAAAAAATACTATTTTATTTCATTGAACTTAAAAATGTTTGATCTCAAGAAAGTCCTCCAGTGGAAAAGTTTCTACTAAAACTTGGTTTGGGGAAAACATGTCTCCTGGGCAGCTCCTTCCTCTTTGCGGTCAGTCCCGCCCTATCTCCCCCCTCCAGGGGGCCAGATTTATAACTATTAATGTTAACGTTAAAGGAGCTGTGGGTGTGTCCTTATGGAAGTAGCAGTAAGGAGGGCAGGCATGTGACTCTTGAATGATAAGCCCTTTGGGTTAATCAGATTGGGGTTTTTGCTCAAATCTCAATAGTATGTCTCACGTTGTCTACAAAGTTACACTTTTTAGTGCTTGGTTTCCAAAACTGTTTCCCTTACCAATACAATCTAAAGAGCGCAGGCCCAAAGAAAAATGACAAGAGGCTACTGTTCCTTCATTTAGGCATGTGAAAAAAACCACATGGGTCCTATTTGCTGGACCATTACAAGCCCTTGAAATATTTACTCGTGAAGCAGTCAGCATATTCTTGGAACACAGACGGTGGCGGGGGGAGAAGAGACTCTGGCTGGGGCAAAGTTGAAGGGTAGAATGTCAGTTCAGTTTCTGCAAGGATAGATACTTAATTTGGTTCAGCTTTGTATTCGCAAGAAGGTTGACGCCTATTTGTTTGTTTGGCTAGGTCTCTGTTTTGTAGCTTCATTTCCAAAAGGATGCTTAACCTAGAAACAGGCAAACAAAAAAAATCAGAGCTTTTTCCCCTGTCCATTTGGAGTTGAAAGTCACTGGGCACAGAAGGATTAACCTTCCAAGCATGAATTCCATTCCAAATTTTCATACACATAAACTAACCCCTAAACATCTCCCACAAACTACATACACAGATTACCTATTAAAACACACACACACATACACACGATGTATACTACACACTGGAGAATGACAGATTTTAGGCTATGGCCAATAATAAATACTGTATTTTTTCCCTACCCTAGGACAGGATGCCGTTTTATGATCAAAAAAGAAGGTCTAGAAAAGAGGATAATTTGTAAAGCTATAGTTTGAAAATGTTGGGTCAAAGTTGCAAATAATATTAATGATGGATTCATTTCATTGTCACTTCCTTTCCCAGAAATGCTGAGAGAGCACAGTGTTCCATCTGACTTTTTTTTTCCTTTAATAGCCCTTTTATTCAACAAAAACTGCCCACATGCCAGGAGAGCGCTACAGTTTTTCTAAGCTTTTTAAAATGGGGATCAAGCTAGATGCGGCCAGTTGGGATACTTAAGATCTTTATACTGAGACACAGTGACACCTGACCTGCAGCTGTTGTATTGCCCCCATAGTGTATCTAACCACATTTCTGTCTTTTCCTGACACGTGGCTTTTTAGTCATTGACTGCCAACGGCAAAGCGTCGTGCTTTGGTCCCTGTTGTTTTAGCACCAGCCCTACACTTTTTATTGGGACTTAATTCCTAGTTATAATCCAGACCAGATTGATTTGCAAATCAAGTGGCTGGAGCAGCTTGCATTTTCCTTGTCATTCTAGGTTTCCTTTGGGAGAAAGAAGTCAACGAAAAAGATTTACTTAAGTTCCCCACCGCCCATCGTTTAATCATTGATTATTAAGACATAAGTAAAACGTGTTCGACTCATGTCTTTTGTTAGCTGAATAATATAGTTACTTTTTAAAAGTCAATCTTTTCTTTGTGATAAAACTATATTTTTCCCAGTGTACCAGCCACATATAAAATGTAAAATGAATATTATTCGAGTCATAAAATCTTCACAATCATTTATGGCCCAGCAATACCCTCCCCCCCCCACACACACACACACAAAAAACTCTATGAATTACAGAAACACTCACCACAAAATAATCAAGAAGCTAAGATATTATGTGATTATGTTCTTTATATTTTTACATTCTAACAGATGATATCCCAGCAAAATTCTGGTTTGGTTATCATTAAACAGGGAAATAGATCATGATTTATTTCCTATACACTGATACATCATTGGTTCTCTAATTAAACTTCTGATATTGTACAAGTTTATAATTCTTTGATCTTGATATTTAGAATTTACTAAGTATCAACTCTATCAACAAATATTTATAAAACACGTACCCTGTTAGAGGAAGTGTTCTAAGTGGATAAAAAGAGGAGGTAAAACACTACACATTCTAAGGGATTGTGATGATGAAGAGGTACGGCATGAAATAATCAAGCCTCACTGTAATTCTTTTTTGTTGTTGTTCTTTTTTTTTTATTATGTTGTTAGTCACCATACAGTACATCATTAGTTTTTTTGTTATGTTAATCACCATACATTACATCATTAGTTTTTGATGTAATGTTCCATGATTCATTGTTCGCGTATAACACCCAGTGCTCCATTCAGTACGTGCCCTCTGTAATACCCATCACCAGGCTAACCCATCCTCCCACGCCCCTCCCCTCTAGAACCCTCAGTTTGTTTCTCAGAGTCCATAGTTTCTCATGGTTCATCTCCCCCTCCGATTTCCCCCCCTTCATTCTTCCCCTCCTGCTATCTTCTTCTTCTTTTTTTTTTTTTTTTTAACATATAATGTATTATTTGCTTCAGAGGTACAGATCTGTGATTCAACAGTCTTGCACAATTCACAGTGCTCACCATAGCACATACCCTCCCCAGTGTCTATCACCCAGCCACACCATCCCTCCCCCCCCCCCACCACTCCAGCAACCCTCAGTTTGTTTCCTGAGATTAAGAATTCCTCACTGTAATTCTTTTAACTGGTGATTTTATATCACGAATTAGAAAAAGTGACATCAATTCTTGTCTAATTATATGCAAACTGTAACTAAAAGGATACTTCTTCTCCCTAAATTAATGGAATTCACTGGATGCTCTTCTTTTCCTCTCCCCCTGTCCAAAATTTCTGAATTAAATCTAGACTCAGCTAGAGGACCTGAATCGAATGAAAAAGAGATTTTCAGCTAATTGCTTCTTCAGTGTTAGGTCTATATAAGCGATGCTAAATTTATACTAGCAAATTCCTACCAGATAGTTTCCAAAGCTGGTTGACTCATATATAAACCAGGAAACATTTCAGGAAAACTTTGAAACAATGATGTGGAACATAATCACCTTTACTTCTATTTATAAACAAACAGCCTAAAAAATTAGCAAAACCATAGTTCCAAGTTCCAAAGGCATTGCCTTGTAGCCTGTAGAAAACAGAGGTCATTCGGGCCACCTCAGTTTTCGCTGGGGTTACGAAACCATCAAATGAGCAGGTGGAAAATGGACATTCTCAGAAGTCAGATAGAGACTGCTTTTTTAAAAGGTGCCACGAGGCCTTCCATTTCTCCAAATATGACTTCACCTTCCTGTTTAAAAATGGCATCTGTCCTTATTCTCTCGCAGAAAGTTTAGAGTGTTATTACTGTAGCCAGTGTATAAAAGACCAACCTTGAGTGGGAAGTACCTTCTTACTTTCAAAGGCAAGACTCCAGTGTAATTTGAAACCAGAACTCTCTGTGTATCCTTTACCACAACCAACATGGAAAGCTTAAAGCCTTAATCGCTCTCCGTTCTAACACAAATTTGCAACTTCTGATTATATTATTCTGAGATCTGCTAACTTGTGCTCAAGCAACTTAAATACCTAAGCCACATGCCACAGCTTCGCACAAATAGCACAGCTCAACAGATGTTTACTGGCGCGTTAAAGAATTCAATTGACTTAATTTAACTGAATATCAGCAATTGAAAAGCCCACTAAAATTATGGCGGTGTCAGGGTGGGGTGAGGACGGAATCTAAGCAAAATAAGTGGTAGTGTCTCCCGGGAACCGTAATGTTTCCGCAGAGCTGAACAACTAGAATTTTCACCAGAAAAACTAGATTCACAAATGGCAGCCTGAAACCTAGAAGGGGCAGTGACAATCTCGAAACTCAGAGCCCAGTTGGTGTTCACATCTGCTGCCCACCATCCACATCGATTATGTCTTACTCTCTAAAGATCATTTGATGCTTGCTTTCAAAAATAAAAAAACCAAGCTCCAACATGCTAAAGAAACTATTTTTAAGATTTAGACACATTTTATATTAAAGTGACTGACAGACTATTGTCAAAAGTGATGAATATGGAAATAAAAGAGCTCTTTAATATTTTACCTGTCAAATCTGCATATTTAATGTGACTTTTTAAAATAGTCACTTCTAAGTTTTACTTCAACTCCTCTCAGCTTTCAAACTAGACCATGAGACCCCCTTCCAACCAACCAATGAAGGTGGGGTTTTTTGTTTATTTTCTTTCTTATCATAAATTCAAACTCAAAGCTTGATATGACCTGGGTTTTACCTGGTGAGTGGTCCCGCGGTTAGTCTAACTTTGGGCTGTCGGGAGAGTAAATGGACTGCCTTGGGTTTTGATCTCTGACAGTAGTAATTCAGACAGAATAATTGGAAGCAGGAAGGTGATTACAACCAGAATCAAAGCCTAAACCAGTTCATTCTTTATATGCAATTATTGTAATCTAATTAACATATAACCTGGAATTTTAGTAAATACAGGTACATGTTACATTCATGGAAAATGAAGTAATTTCAAAGATTTAAGTCATGTTGTTGACTACTTTCTTTCACTTGTGATAAATATATCACTATACAGGGTAATTGTTTCTTAGTTGCTACTTTACACTTGCTTATAATTCAAGAAAAGTCAACTCTAGTGTGTCATTTTATTTCATCTCATAAGTTGCTGGCAGAACTCAAGTTTCAAGAGATTATGATAGAATTTATTTTGGACAATATTTGCATTTAATGTGCTAATGATGACATTCTTTTCTTCGCATTACTCATTACCCCGGTGATAATCAAATCAGTTCAGTAACTCTCATTTTTGTGACATGTATGAGGCCATTTCAATATTTTAAGATGATGTATATTGATTCAAAGGATTTAGGAAAAGACAAATTGATGGTAGAAGTTAGCCTTGCCTTTGTCTACGTGAATTTATGTGGCCTGGTTGTATGGTTTTAGTGGCAATTTTGGAATAACTGTTCTGTTAGGTGTGCCTTTCCTTCTACTTTGGCTTTCTCGTAATATTTTTATCTGGCTTGGGGGTGTCTTAAAAGTTTTTTATTGATGAGTATTTGGAAGGACATTGATTGAGAAAATATCTCTTGAAAAATTATGTAGGTGCTTCTATCACCAGAGAACTTTATCAAGTCTTACTGCCCACTATGTAAGACCAGAAACCCCTCTGTCAGGGATGTGTCCTCCAAATACGGTTTTGCTGTTGTCTCTACATAGGAAGCCTATTCAAAATTAGATAAGAATTTTAAACTTTGTAACATAATTTATCCAATTTTGTTTTGCTTCTCCTTTTTATGTTGGTCAGCAAGCTTTTCCCCTTAGCCGTAAAGAAAGCCACCCATCCTTAAAACAATTTCAAAGGAATTTGAAATTTTACTTATTTATTTTTGGAAATTTTATTTAAATGTAAAAGAAAGGAAGGAAGGAAATAAAATCAAAATCTGAATTCTCCTAAAGAGGAAAAACGTAAATATCTAAGCCTAAGAAATAAATTGCCTGAGGTTATTCTTTTTTTAATTAAGTGTTGTTCCTTGGATGCTTTAATGATACCCAAATGATATCTGAACTTGATAGACTTTAAATTTTAGTAGTTGGCACAGTCATTTCCTTTGTACCATAATTAAATAGGGTCCCCTGCCAAAGGTTACGCTCTGAATCTTGATTCATTAGGCGCTAGTCATGCCAAACGGGTGTCTTAGACTAGTTTAATCTTTTCATGGATACTCACAATGGCCAACTGTGTGTGAATAATGAAAAGTTTGAGATTCTTGTGTATTCTTCAAATTTTATAGTCCTGAGACTAGAAGAGATCTCCAGAGGTCATCTGCTTCATCCATCTATCTCCAGGGAGGACTGTCATTCAGGCATGCCCAACAGGATAGATACCCATCTATTCTTAACATCGCTAGGGAAAGCGGTTTCCTTGGCAACACAATCCAGTCCTCTTAGGTTTTTCTCACAATAAGAAAATATCTTGGCCAGTCTTTGTGGGCTAGGCACCTGGCAACAGTTGTGGTGATTTGGGCCATTGTCCTGGCAGACTCAAAGGACATTGGGTTTCCCCTTACTTTGATGATTATTGTATTTGATGACTCCGCAAGTCCCCTAAGAAATCAGATTCTTAAAAAATAAAGATGTGAGTATTGAGACCATGTTCAATACCATAACCTGCTTTCAACAAATATGACGGTAGTTTTTTTTTTAATTATTTTTATTTTTTCATTTGTGTTCACCACTGCTGTAATGTCAGGAGGTAATGCTAAGAAAGGTGACTGTTTCAGATCCCCAGTGACAGACATCAGAGTTAGGATCAAGTGACTTGACTCACTCAATTTTCTGAGAAGTTACAATGACATCAAGTGAGCATTTTCTACCTTCTTGCTTCTAAATAAGTACCTTCTCATTAATCTTTCTTTACCCTAAAATGACAAATGAGAATCTCAAGCTTTTCCACTCCTTCTGGGGAAGATGTGACTAGTTTTGGAGAGTCTGCTATAGAATAAAATGACTCTGAAGAATTACTCAGCCACCATTTGATCCCAGCCTTTGTCCCCATGTTATTTTAAACAATGGCTGCCTGCCTTCTCAGGGATCAGCAGAATAATTTAAAAATTTGTCATCTTGACAAGGCCTGAAATCGAAGGGAGGAGTCTGGGAAGATGGTGATTTCTTTTTTTTTTTTCTGATTGCATCACTTGACCCCCTGCAGCTTTCAGAGCATTTTCTGTTTGCTCAGAGTCGTTTCCAACTCAGAGTCAGAACTAACCGGAAGATGAGGAGCACTCCGGAAATCAATGTTTCCTTTCTCCATGGGATTTTTTTCAATCTAGATACAGCTGCTTATCTCCCCAACTCGGATGCTCTTGGTGAAATGACAGCCACATCGGTGTGGTTGTTCCCCACAAATAACACTAGGGGAAATAACCCTTTTGCTTTAAAAAAAAAAAAAGCTATAGAATGTTTATGTAAAGAATGTTGAATAATTTGGCCCATGTTTTAATTGACTCTAGACACCTCTATGGAAGTAAGTCTGAGGCGTAGTTTGTGAAACATGTTTCAAAAGTGTTTGATGTAAAATAAATGCTAGACATTTACAGTACAGACATAGTTAAAAAAATTTAAAAACTTGTAGATTACAACTCTGTTCCTAAGAACCTCAGCCTTTATTGTGTCTTAGTAAAGTTGATCTGCTTTCCTTTTAGTTTATTGCATTTCTGGTGTAATAGCCTCTTAAGATAGAACTATTAATACATATGTACTGGTTAATGCCTGTTAATGCAGAAAATGGCACTTTGTTATTTCAATGTGTTTCCCTCAGTGTCACAGGGTATATCAATTTGATAGGAAAAGGTCATTTGACATTGGTCAAAAATGCATTTTCCCCATTTAAAATATATATGTATAATTGGTTGCATAGACAAATGGCACCTTTTGCAGTATCTTTATCTTGATCATAGTCTTAGATGTCAACTGTCTCTCCACTTTCCAGCTGCCATAGCAATTTGGAACATTTGCAAATTCTGGTGAAATTGAGTGAGCTGAATGTAATGGTAGATCAAAGAATCCAAAGGACTTGAGTGTTATCCTTCAGTCTATGTTGAACCATTCAGACATTGGGAATGGTCTTTACACAAGGGAAGTCTTTTGAGAGTGTTTTTTTGTTTTGTTTTGGTTTGGTTTGGTTTGGGTTTTTTTGTTTATTTTTTGCTGACAAAAACAGTAATTTAAAAACTCAGTGAGATAAACTCACTGTAACATTTTGTTGACATTGTGATTGGTTTTATCTCTTCATTGATTTCTGTTACCGCTTCTACTCAATTTCAACAGTATTTCAATAGACATTTTCTTACTGTTATGTTCAATTTAATCACTCAGAAAAGTTGAAAGGGAAGAAAATCAAACAACAGTTCATACATACAATCGCTTTACACTAAAACGTCATATTGTGTGTCACACAGTTTCTAGATTGATTTCTCTTGTGTATAAGTTATAACATCAAAGATGCCAAAGGGTATATAAAATAAGCTACAATAATATTCAACAGAACTTAACCTGGATCTTATGTTGTAATAATTTATTCATATTAGATGTAGTCTTCTGTATTTATATTTTCAGTATTTATTATGAATGACATGGAAATTCGTGTATTTATTGTGGCTTTTTATTGCAGTGTGTATATATATAAATCACAAATAAGCATTTTTAAGTCTTATCCTTAAGTTTCTTTTACTAGTGGCACTTGTATTATGCTGTACTTTTTATTATATATTGTACAATATCTTGTCCCTTTGTTTGCAGCAGAGTAAAACCGGTTTCTAAGTTGTATCTACTGTTGCATTCTTTTGTATTTTGTGTAAATCCTTTGTTCTTACATACTGAGCTGTCACAAAACACGCAGGAATACCTCCCTCCCTCTGGGTAACAGAGTCTTTAAACGGTGAATGGCTCCTGTGAATGGCTTATTACATTATCATCTCAAAGAGGTGTTAACTTTATTATGATTGATCCTGCTAACATTTTTCTTCCTCAACTATTCAACTCCTTCATCAAGTAATGATGTGTGAACAAATATGAGGGCCAGAGAGGAACTCCCTATTCAAATGAAATTTGGGAGGATATTTTGACAAAGATCCAATTTCTTGTAAATAGTATCCTGTAATACACCTGATTAGTAGTATTTCTGTTTTGCTTTGCTTAAAGCAGACTCTGTGTGATTTGGTGTTTAAAATATTTGTGTACACAGAGAGCATATAAATACCTGCTTCATAATGCTGAATTAAGGTAACCTTTTATTGACAATAGAACAAAGAGAAAATGGATCCTTCTTCATCTCCTATTATATACAAGTCACTGTCCTCAAACAACTTGTTTTCTTACTCTTGGACACTAGATTTATATTTTTGAAAGTGTAGTCATAATACGTGATTGTGAGAACATCCTACAACTCAAATTTGATCATGTTCCTCGCTTACTTAAAATATCTCCTCTGATAGTCCTTCCTCACTGCCAACAAGATAAAATCCAAACTCTTTGGGATGCCCCACAAGATCACCCAAGATCTGGGCACAACAAACATTTCCAACTTTTTTGCTCATCAAGCTCTCTCTTCACTTCACATGTCCTCCTTTGCCCACAAGACAGACTGCTTAGACCGTGTCCGCTACTCTATTTTTCACTGCCTTTGTTCAGCATGCCCCTTTTGTCCAGAACACACACCCCACAACCCTGTCCTAATAGCACAATTCTAATGACCGTCTGCTTGTTTTTCTGCTTGTTTTTCAAGGGAAAACTCAAATGTCTCTTCCTTTAAGTTGCCTTTCTGATTTTCCTGAAACTGGATTACCTGCTATTTTATACCCAGTGCAGACATTTCCCTTCACGGTCTACTGCACTCACTTATTTATGTACCTACTGCCTCTACAGGACTCCCTGAGAACAGAAAATGTGTCTCTACTCTCCATATCCTTAGCATCCAGCTTAGTGCCTGGAACATAGTAGACACGTAAAATGTTTGCTGATACATTTGTGGTACAATAACGAAGGGTGCACTTGCAGAATTTCGGATGAGGGAAAGATGACTGGCTGAAAGGGAGGAGAAGAAGTCAGATTCAAGGGGAGGGGGAATTTCAGCTGGTAGGAGACATTCCATATTCCACTTTATGATCAGCTTGAGGAGAGTCTGAGTCAGGACCAAGTCACACCCTTCCGTGCAGAGCAGAGGGACGTTGCTAAGAGCAGATGATTTACCTTTGGAACAAATGAACAATCAGATGAGAATCAATTCAAGTCAATTCAGATACTGAAAAGCTCTGAGAACCAGACCAAAGAATCTGACTTATATCCTTAGGGAAATAGGGAAATCCCAAAGACATCACGAATCAGAGTAGTTGCAGTACACAGATGGTTTGGGAAGATGAGAATGCCAGAGTAAAAATCTTCTCGGGAAGAAAATAATAATAATTGCTGAGGGCCTACTCTGTTTAGAGCACTGTGCTAGAAAATGAGGGGCCAGTGGTGCACAAGATAAGCAGGGTCCCTCCAGACCAGCGAGGATAGGGGTCTGGGTGATTGTGGCCAAGAAAAGGTCAGCTATTTGAAGCCCTACTGAGGTGTGAAAGATTAAGAGTAACGGCAAGATTATGAGTTTGAAATACTGTAGATGGAGTATGGGAAAGGATTTAAGAGAACAGATACATCATTACCAGACGTTAGGAGGTTACAAGAAGGAAGATGTGTTCTTTTTAGACATTGAGTTGATTCTGGAATACTTAATGAAAATAACAAATGATGGAGGGAAACAGGAGTCTAGAACTTAAATAAAAATGTAAGATTGGGGCAAAGGACTGTTTTGTTCGAGAATACAGGTTTCCCCTGCTATCCGGAAGTAGGGTGTTCCCACAAAACCTTTCATAAGCTGGAATGATGTATTACCATTTCGTAAAATCGAGTATCCTCTTCAGAGTTCTTTTGGTTATCAAAAGCAGATACACTAGGGCTTTCACAGAAACCGAGTGGCCTCAAGTTAAGGAAATTTCAGAGAACAGGAAAAGCCTGGATGGAGAGAGAAAAAGAGGAGGAGAACGGAGAGGACTGAACATTTGCGAGGCGGGTGGTGCAGGTTGTGTTCTCCAGGAGCAGATGCTGAGATGGAGTTGAGCAAGTTTTTTTTTAGGGCTCAATACTTGTGGAAGCCAATGGGAGGAAGCAGATCAGGAAGAGGGAGAAATCAAGCTCTGATGCAGACCCAACAAAGCCCCAGCCAGGCCACCCCACTGGGGTACTCCGGAGCATAAACGGCTCCTCTGCCCTTGGTGGGCTGAAGACGGCTGGGCCTTTACAACCAGCCACGACCAGTCTTTGGGTGTAGTCCACCCCGGGAAGGGGGTGCTCTGGGGAAACATGGCACTCTATAGTAGGGGAGCATTCTCAGAAGCTGGGAAAATCCGTCCTTGAAGAGAAGCCCTTGAAGGTGGCATAGCTCCGTGTGTTCCACATTCCACCCCTCAGAAGCACTTCTTCATTTAAATTTCAGGGAGCAGGCCTTCTAGGATTCTGGAAAACTTAGACGGGTTTGGTGAGTGAACTACAGCCCCTGCCACTCTAGCTGGTCGTGAACCACAACTGATACTCATTATCTCCCTCTTTCACTATAAATTCTACATTCTCTTCTGCTTCAGCAACCACCTCTGCTAGTCTCGGTGGCTTACTCGGTGGTATGAGCCAGACCCAAGAGGCATCTAAGTGGTTATTCCTTCATGCTCCCAGGGTGTTACATCAGCCCCATCTCTTCCTGATGATCAAGGTTGTCAATTACCTCTACAAGGATGGTGACTCTTCTCCTTGCCCCAAAATGCCCAGGCAGCAGCAGGAGCGTAAGTTCTATGGGAATCTTTCGCTCCCTGATAGAAGTGTGCCCTGAGAATTAGGACCTTTAATCTGGTGGAGCCTACAGAGTTGCAGGGTAGGAAGCACAGATTTCCCCAGCGGGTCATGTTAAATGGGTCCATTTCTGCTTTCACCCCATGGAAGAAAGCTATGCCTTGGTATAAACTGAAAAGTACCCATGTTGGCTGTCCATCTACTTTGTCTCTAGATGTATCAGTTTCTACTAACTGTTTCCATAACGCTCTGTAGGTCAGGGTCCCTTGACTACCACTTTAACTTTGCTGCTCATTATAATTGTATCCTCCTTGTTTTAGTACTTACGTGTCATCACCTGTTCTCTATTGTTTTAGAGTTCTATCATCCCCATTGGCTACTACTTTAGGCCAAGAAATGTCCATGCTCCATATACCATCAGTAGGGGAATCCACATTACTAGCCAAGTGGTAAGTGCAGCTCCCAAACTTCTTCTTATTAACTGATTTTCTGGACCATTCCCAGTACCAAATGTCAGATTGGATTTTTTAGAAGCAGACTCTAAAATGGAGATGGACACGTAGGGTATTTATTAGGTATCAACACCTGTGGAAGCAAGGAGAAAAAGCAATTGGACAGAGGGATAAGCTGAACTATGATGCAGGTCTGACAAGGCCTCGGGCCAACTCACAGGGAGCCCAGAGCTGATACGGCCCACTGGAGTTGTCCCCTAGTGAGCCAAAAATGTCAGATCTTTATGTCCCCACCATGATCAGTCATTGGATGTGAGTACCCCAGGCAGGTCATGCTTTTGAGCAAGACATCTCTCTGCAGCTGAGGTCATCCCCAAAAGAGAGATAAGTTTGCCCTGATATGAATTTGGGTGGTACATCTCCACGTCCATCACATCAAAAGAAGAAGTAAAGACATGTAACAGTTAAGAGATCGACATCAAGTTTTGAACTTAGATTGAAAAAAAATGAACACATATATTTACCAGTACTATGGTTAGAAGCTCTCTTTGTTGGAATCTCTCAACAAAGTCTCCACTAATGTACTTTCTCATAGATGTTTTCCACGCACAAGTTCCCTATGCTTTCCACCACCCTGTCAGTATGGAACAGCTTCTGCTTCTTTGTCAAGTTTTCACTGGTAAAGCGAAGCAGCAAGCCAATTACCGAGATCATTCAGATGAAAATTTTACTTTTGCCTGAATTAGCCAGAGAATTGAAGCATAAATAGACCTTTTCACTTGACTGATTGAGATAATTGCCTCACTTTTCTAAAGGAGACCTATAGCTGGGAGGCTGTGTTTGGTCACCAAAACATGTTTGTAATATGCATTATTGACTTTTCTTGAAACAACTACGCTTGGCCAGGTGCCACACCCAAATGCTTGCCCTCATGAAACAATACACAGTAATACCATACCTGGAAAACCTCAGTGCTTGAAGTCTTTCATGTGGGCAAGCCGCAAAACACCCCAGCTCAGATCTCCAGAAGGGGTAAAATGGCCTCTAGGGGGTGGGGGGGGGTCTGGGAGGAGGCAGCAGGGCAGGAGCTTGGCTCAGTGGATGTGATGCAGGAAGTGAGAATTAGCTCCAGGGGCATGGGGACAAATGGCCTTTCCTGAAAGGAGTGGGTAGGTGGACTTGAAAGAAACGTGTAATTTCCATTTATTATTGGAGGGGTGAGAGGAGTTAATAGAGAGACCTGAGTAGGGGCAGACATTAGAGCCGCAGCGGGGCTCCGAGCACAGCCTTTGGCTCGGCTCCTATGTAATAGCAGCGTTTTCTAACAGCAGGGGACACGGGGAAAGAGAGAGTCCAAAGAAACAGCACAGCATCTGAGTTTTTCTGCAGCATTACTATCTGGTGGCCTGCGGTTTCCACCGCACGGTCAGCAACGACCTAGAAAATTCACTGAAGAACAAGATACACATTAGAAAAACCCCTCACAAACTTGAATTCCAGGAGAAATGGTTGGCATGTGCCTGTAATCACTTTGTGATGGCTCCCCTCACTGGCTCACTGGCAGAACAGCTCAGATCCCGAACGGGAGTGGGAGGACATACCCCTGAGGCATCCTACTTAACTTCTGAGTTGCCTGCACTTCAAAAAGAAAAAAAAAGTTGCTAAAGTAGATTTTATTTTCTGAGTATCAAGGTAAATGAAGGGAAATCTCAGCCACAGAATTTATAAAATCCAGCAGAATTATTTTCTGATTTCTCTATTTATCTTCAGTGGATGCTTAAAAGGTTTGGTGTTAAGATTTGTGATTATAAAATAACATGACTGCTTTAAACCTTTTAACTTTTAAAACTTTTATAGCACATCTAATTGTTAAAACTATTTTTTTAAAAAGATTTTATTTATTTATTCATGAGAGACAGAGAGAGAGAGAGGCAGAGAGAGAAGCAGGCTCCCAAGGAGCAGAGAGCCCGATGCGGGACTTGATCCCAGGACCCTGGGATCATGACCTGAGCCGAAGGCAGACGCCCAACCATCTGAGCCACCCAGGCGCCCTAAGTGTTCAAACTATTTGAGGTGATAGATGAGATACCACAGCAAGCACACACACACGCATCAGGATTGATCTATCTAAATACGCTGCCTTTTTTTTGAGAAGACACAGTAGGGAGGCTGCCATTGTTCAAAGGTGTCTTGAATTTCATTTAAAAAATTGTTTGGGATATAGCTTTAATTGTGACAAATCTTAATACTTTAGAAATCTGTTTGGCTTTTTTTTTAGTATCCACGTCATTCAAATCAATTATGTTGAAACACCGATGAACTAGTAAAGTTAAACCATTTATCTAAAATAATAAAAATAAGGCGCCTGGGTGGCTCAGTTGGTTGGGCGACTGCCTTCGGCTCAGGTCATGATCCTGGAGTCCCGGGATCGGGTCCTGCGTCAGGCTCCCTGTTCAGCAGGGAGTCTGCTTCTCCCTCTGACCCTCCCCCACTCATGCTCTCTCTATCTCATTCTCTCAAATAAATAAAATCTTAAAAAATAATAAAATAAAAATAAAATAAAATAAAATAATAAAAATAGGGGCACCTGGGTGGCTCAGCCGGTTAAGTGTCTGACCCTTGATTTCAGCTCATGTCTTGATCTTAGGGTTGTGAGTTCAAGCCTGGCAATGGGCTCCATGCTGAGTGTGAAACCTACTTAAATAAAATAAAATAATAAGAATAAAATATGTCTTCCAAATTGTTCCCCAGGATTCCCCCCAAAATAATATTAAAAATGTCAGATAACAGTACTAAGTACGTATCAGCTACCTTTCCCATAGTTTTTGTATATGGCTATTTATTTGAATATAAGAACTGGTATATTTTATCAAAAATTTTAAAAACAATTGTACATATAGGTATCATCAAATGTTTTTATGTACATTTTGTCATCAAGAAGTCTAAGAAGACTAATTCAGTTAGTACAGGGCTAATTTTTTGCTTTGATCTAAGCCAAGACTAACAAATCTTGCTTGCAGAAGATACTGGCATGGGGAAAAACAAAACAAAACAAAAAACCTTTAAACTGATTATTTTATTTAAGCTGATCCTACAATAGATAGGATATTCTTGAAATTAACACATTCTTACTCTTTCAGTTTTATTTTTATTTACATTTATTTTAGCATATCCACTGGATTAGTTAAAAGATTCTAAAGTATGCTATGTTTAGAGACAAACAAGCCTTTAAATCTCAATGGTTGAAAACCCGGTCTCACTTCAGGTCCATCTTAAATGGGTGAGGCACTCCGCTCTAAGCTGACCTCCTGGGCTATTGAGACTGGGGAAGGCTCCACACTCTGAATCATTGCCGCCTCCGGGAGGGCATGTGGCTAATCACGCACTGCTTCTTTAAGGTTTCTAACTAGAAGTAACACATATCACGTCCCCTGCCATTGCATTGCTCAAAATAAATCATACAGACAGAAAGAGAATTGCATTTTACTTCCTATCGTCTTACCTGATTCCCAACAAAGGTACTTGAATTATTAAAAAGGGGGAGGGGCTGGGTAATGCCACCTACTAGGTGCCAGGAAGAACAGAAACTGGTGACTATCAATAGCATTCGCCAAACGAGGAGCTTTATCTCAGTGCAGAGAAAGGAGACAGTGCTTCTTAGTCGAGAATCAAATGCAGCAACAGGATATAGTAAAATTTGAACTATATACTTTGATTTTCTTTTTTGTTAACAGCAAGAGGCCTACCATTGTATTTGCTGATTAGGTTTAACATCTGAATTTCTTTCCGAGTCCTACTTTTTACTGCAATAAATTGCGCTTAAATAGGGCTCTCTGGGGATTTCCCAGTGATTAATGAGATGGTGGGTAGGGCCACTCAGGATGGCTGGGAGGAGTGGGCAACGGCCTGCTGTCAGGGTTCCCACCTCCATCTTGACCGTTGCCATGGTGACAGCTGCAGCGGGAGCCCCCTGGGAGCCCACTAGACACCCCGTGGCCAGACCTTTGTATCGGACAGTGTACTATCCCCAGCCTTTCAGAATCAGCACAATGAACTCTTTAGCCAGGGTGTTTCTGCTTACTAACCTAGGGGACAGTTTATTCTTGCTTGGACTGTCACTGGCCAGATGTCAATTTAGAAAGAAACTATTTTCTCCTTCTTCCTGCCCTCTTCCTCTCAGCTTATTTTCATCACACCCCATCATTTTTTTTTCTCATGTTATTGTTATGTACATAGGAGTTATTAATAGAGCAATTCACAAATTTAGATACAATGGAAAAGCCAAAGAAACAAATAGGGTCTCTCACACAGCACAACTCATCGATAGAATTTTCTGTGATGATAGAAATGTTCCAAATCCGTGCTGTTCAATGAAGCAGTCTCTGGTCACACATGGCTACTCAGCACTTAAAGCGTAGACAGTACAACTGAGTAAATTTTCAAATTTCTTTAATTCCTTTTAATTTTAATTGAAATAGCTGCATGTTGGTTAAGTGAGGACTACTGTACTGAGCAGCACAGTTCTAGAATCATATTTAAGCCTGGTGAGTTGTGCCACCTACGGCTGGTCAGGGAGGAACCATCCTCAGCAGCTTCCTCTCATTTGAAGTAGCGGGTTTATTATCTGCTCTAAAGCATGTTATTGTTATTGCCGCATACGGTATGCCTTGGCCTGCACTGACTGCCTCTTGTAAATTTAATTATGCAGCTAAAGAAAAAGGAGGGGAAGGAGACGTGATGATTTGGGCCATTACAGGTAATAATCATCTGGAAGCAACCCTTAAGGGGAAAGATGCTACTGTTTCTAAATAACATATTGGCCACATTACTGTGATTCTGCAAAAGAACCAGATCCTAACTAGAAGTCATCAGTTCTAGTCCCAGATTTTATGCTAGTTAACTGTGTTACTTAGAAAAAGACGCACAGCAGAGGGGTTTTTTGGCCTAAAAATCCTTATCTGTATGAAAAGGGAGACAATAGTATTCACCATGTGTTTACTAATATGACAGAGGCTTTATTTAAGTCTCATTTATTCCTTTTAACAAATTCATAAAGTAGGGATTATTCTGTACATTCCACAGAGGAGGAAATTGAAGCTTAGGAAGGGTAAGGGGTCAACACTTCCTACTAGTAATTGGAAGAACCAAAAGTCATTCAACCCTGAGTCTGTCTCCAAAACCCAAGCTCTGCCTACAGAATCTCATTAGAATAGGTCTAACATCCTCCTAATTCTTGTCGCTGAAGTGAGTGCCATGTATTTAACATATTGAATGAACTTTGCATACAACTAAATGTAGAATTCTTGACTGTACTCCATTTTAAAAAACATAATAATGACTGTAACCATTAGCAGCTTCCTAACCTGGACCCATCTATGGTGCCCTAATTCAGTGGTTTTGAACCCTGGCTTCACATTAGAATTATTTGGAGAATTTTTAAAAATACTAATGCCAGGGATCCTTCTCAAACCAATAAAATCTCCAGGAAGAATACGTCCGAAGGATAATTTGTTTCAAGATCCTCGTGAGGGGCACCTGGGTGGCTCAGTCGGTTAAGCGTCTGCTCAGGTCATGATCCCAGGTTTCTGGGATGGAGCCCCACGTTGGACTCCCTGCTCAGTGGGGAGCCTGCTTCTCCCCTGCCTCTGCCTCCCCTCCCTGCCCGGCTCGTGCTTGCACTCGTGCTCTCTCTCTCTCTGAAATAAATAAATAAAATCTTTAAAAAAAAAAAAAAAGACCCTCAAGTGATTCCAATGTACGGGTGCAGCTGAGAACTAATGTATCAGATGGCAAGTGGTGGAAACCCGGCTCTCCTGAGTCACCTGCTAGATCTTCATGGACCTGCCTCCAGGAGAAAACCCTTTGGTATCTTTTTTTTTTTTGAAGGGAACAAATCTGTGGTTTATTTTTTAAAATATTTTATTTATTTATTTGAGAGAGACAGAGATAACAAGAGAGAGCTCGAGCAGGAAGGAGGGGGAGAAGCAGACACCTCACCGAGCAGGGAGCCCGATGCAGGACTCGATCCCAGGACCCTGGGATCATGACCTGAGCCGAAGGCAGACGCTTAACCGACTGAGCCCCCCAGGCGCCCCAGCCCTTTGGTATCTTGGTCCATATGTTTCATTCTGTGGACTCATGCTGGAGGAAACTATCCAGTTAAGATGGGAGAGCCATGTCACACAAACAAACTTCTGACCACTGACTAACCATGAAGCAAGAGGAATTTTTCATTTGAAGCCCCAAGGCTCTGAAGCCTCTGTCACATGCAAAACTGGAAGCAAAACAGTGCAAAGAGAGTACTCACCTGACGGGAGAAGGAAGGACACGGCAGCTTTGTTCTGGAGTCCTTTTCACGTGCAGCAGTGATGTAGTGACGCATGCCTACACTCAGGCTGCCCCGGGTTGACAAGGCTCCCAGCTGGCAGGTAACGCATAGGGATGCAGGTATTCTGAAGCAGGAGTCTCCCACGGAGCAAAGGGATTTAATAACTAAGGTGGTTCCTAGACTAGAAAAACAGGCTTGCCCATACTCTCACACCTAAACCAACTGCCTTTTGTTTTAATTTGATCCAAGTTCTAAGCAGACTTTTCTCTTACCAAAAAAAAAAAAAAAAAAGCAATTGTACATCAAACATTTAGTAGCCCTCAGCACAGCTTAACTCTCACATGATTTTCAAGAGCTCAAAGTTTATGTTAAAATCGTGTTTTACTAATTTCACTCCTCTACTCATCCTCAAAAATCTTAAGTGACATGCCTTTCTCAACAGCAGTGATTCACAGACTTGGAGAGTCTTGTTTAAAATGCATATTCCTGGGGGCGCCTGGGTGGCTCAGTCGTTAAGCGTCTGCCTTCGGCTCAGGTCATGGTCCCAGGGTCCTGGGATCGAGCCCCGCATCGGGCTCCCTGCTCGGCGGGAAGCCTGCTTCTCCCTCTCCCACTCCCCCTGCTTGTGTTCCCTCTCTAGCTCTCTCTCTCTCTGTCAAATAAATAAATAAAATCTTTTTAAAAAATAAATAAATAAATAAAATAAAATAAAATGCATATTCCTGGACCCCACTCCCCGAGGTCTAGAAAGGGACTCATTCGAAATCTGTGTATTTTAGGGATTCCGGAAAACTGTGATAGGTGCTCATGGTAGGCTCAATAATGGTCCTCTAAAGATGTCCCTATTGTAACCTTCAGAACCTGTGAATAAATTGGCTTAAATGGCAAAAGGATCTTTGCAGACCTCCTGAGGTAAAGGATCTTGAGGTGGGAAGATTATCCTGATTATCTCTGTGGGCCCAGTGTCATCCCAAGGGCCCTAATCAGAGGGAAGCAGGAGGGTCAAAGTCAAAAAAAGGCAATGTCACATCGGGACGAGTGGTTGCAGTGATGTGCTTTGACGATGGAGGAAGGAGTCACGAGCCAAAGAATATAGACAGTCTCTAGAAGCCGAAAAAGGCAAGGGAACAGATTCTCAGATTGTCTCCTGTGAAGCCTCGAGAAGAAATTCTGCTCTGCCAGCATTTCTTGATTTTAGACTTCTGATCTCTAGAACTGTAAAATAATAAATTTATATCGCTTTAAGCCGTTAACTTTATGGCCATTTGTTATAGCAGGTAATAGGAAACTAATACAGTGATCCATGAAATACAACATTAACCCAAATAACACACTTGCTATAGAAATCAGCTTCAATGCCTCTTTTTCTATAATGAACAGGAACCTAGAACAGGAAGGGTGAAGTAAATTATCCAACTTCACTCAGACTTGGGGAAAGTCCAGAATAAAAGTGGCTCTTAGTTTGGTTCTACTCTATCCTGGAGTTCAAGGTGTCCTTCTCGCTCTAGCCCAGCCTCTCCGGCATGTTCCTCTTCTTCCTCCATCCTTACTCCCATGGACAAAGCAAACTAGTAGACACATTTTCCTCCCTGAATAAGCCGCATAATTTGCGTTGCACTACCTTGGTGTATATACTTCCCTCCTCAAGTCCTTGCATTCTTGAATGATGAGGTTCCTTCAGGGTCAGCCTTGCCTCTCCCTGAGCTGTCCTGCGGCAAGAGGAGCACTGACCTCTGGCCTCTTTGATGTTGGTACAACTGTTTTTTAGAGATCAAGATGAAGAATACTCAGTGAATCTATTTATTCTTCAGTGTGATGATCTGATTGGCTCTGGGCTTGCTGATACTCCCTAAGGTAACAGTGAGGCAGGAATGGATGACTAAAGAACTTTAATCCAAGTCAAGTCCCTTGATTTTTAAGTTCTATGTCTTTATGAATTATCTTTAACTTATCTTAACAACTTTTAAATAATAAATTGGAACTACTTGTGTTGTTAGTGTAAATAGATACTTTTCTTGTTCAACAATTAAATTCTTGGGGTGCCTAGGGGGCTCAGTTGGTTAAGAATCTGACTCTTGGGCGCCTGGGTGGCTCAGTCATTAAGCGTCTGCCTTGAGCTCAGGTCATGATCCCAGGGTCCTGGGATCAAGCCCCGCATCGGGCTCCCTGCTCAGCGGGAAGCCTGCTTCTCCCTCTCCCACTCCCCCTGCTTGTGTTCCTGCTCTCGCTATCTCTCTCTCTGTCAAATAAATAAATAAAATCTTTAAAAAAGAATCTGACTCTTGGTTTCAGCTCAGGTCATGATCTCAGGGACATAAGATTGAGCCCCGCGTATGGCTCTGCCCTGGGTGCAGACCCTGCTTGGGATTCTCTCTCTTCTTCTCCCTCTGTCCCTCCACGCTCTCTCTTCCACTCTCTAAAACAAACAAATAAAAAAACAAACCTGCACAGTTACTTGATTTATAGATGGCAACCTTGATATTTACATCTCAGTGGAGTAACACAGACTTTTTAAACATATTCCTTATTGAGACATAATTCACAAACCATAAAATTCACCATTTTAAAGTTGTTTTTAATATATTTACAGAGTTGTGAAACCATCACCACTCATTCCAGGACATTTTCACTACCCCACAAAAAAAAATCCTTGAACCATTAATAGACACTCCCTATTCTCCCTGCTTCTTAGCCCTGTCCCAGCCCCTGACAACAACTAATCAATTTTATCTCTCTATGGACTTGTCTGTTCCATGTAAATTAAATCATTCAATAAGAGGTCTTTGTGGCTAGCTTGTTTTACTAAGTTTAATGTTTTTAAAGTTCATCCATAAATGTATCAGAATCTCATTTCTTGTTACGATTGAATAACATACTCCTGTATGGATTTACCACATTTTTTTATCCATTCATCAGTTGACAGATATTTGGGTAATTTCCACTTTTTATGTAATATGAATAATATTGCTATAAACATTTGTGCACCAGGTTTTTTTGGTGTGTGAAAATATGTTTTCAATTCTATTTGGTATACAGCTAGGAGTAGAATTGTTGGAGCGTATGAAAACCTATACGTAACTTTTTGAGGTATTATCAAACTGTTTCCCATTGTTTTGGTGACTATGCCTATTTTATATTCCCACCAGCAATATATAATGATTCCAATTTCTCCACATCTTTGGCAACACTTGTTATTTTCCTTTTTTATTTTAATTAGAGCCTTTCTAGTGGGTATGCAGTGGTATCTCATTATGGTTGCATTTCCCTAGTAGATAATGATGCTGAACCTCTTTTCTTGTGCTTTATTGACCATTTGCATATTTTTAAAGAAATGTCTATTCAAATTTTTGCCTATTTTTAGTTGGGTTATTTGTCTTTTTTATTATAGAGAACATAGGCTCTTAGATTACTCTAAGAGTCCAGAATTTGGAGTACACCTCCCAGGCATTAGCCAGCATCTTTCTCCTTTTCATAGATTCATTTGTGTATTTCAGGTCACCAGTCCTGTTACAGCATCCCCTTCCTCACAGCAATCAAAGTTAGGACCAAGAAATGAGTGGAGAAGCCACTCTCCCAGCTCCAAAGAAGTTTGGAGGGATGGTTGAATGGCTGCCTCCTTCTTGCCACTCAGATCTCAGAGAGTCTTTGTTTGACCATGGCACTCACTTTCTAGTGTCATTATTTTGTTTCATACTTTCTGTGAAATGTGAAAAGAACTACCTAGAGGGATTCTTAGGTTGTCTAGTATCAGAGCCCCTAGATAGCCTCTTTATTCTGTTTTCTGTTTTTAAGAAAATCTGGCAAACTACAAGTGTACTCATATTCAATAGTAATTATCAGAAGTAATTCCACATTCTAGAAACTAATTTAACTCAATGAATGTGGTAACCTGGTTTAAGGTTAATCAGGAAAAAAAAAATGTCAGATGCTTTCATTCTTCCTACCCTCGTAAATAAAGCATAGTGAATATTTCATGTTCAGTTCTTGCATAATTTCAAGTTTGTCATATGGGTTTATTTTATTGCTACCACAGAGAGAAAAGAGGGTCTGAATGTACTCACTCCCCAGAAAACAGTATTTTAGCAGCACTTATCAGTAGTCACATACAGCTCTGCCACTCACCATCAGTAGAACTTCGGCAAAATGATGAACTTATCTGAGTCCCTCTCCCATTTTGGGGAAAATGGGGATAATAATACTATCTTACAGAAGAGTTTTGAGGATTGAAAACAATATTGTATCTAGCATTGCATTTCTTACAATAGGTGATCAGTAATATTAGCTGCTTTCCTCTCTTTAAATGTTTGTTTCATCTACAACTTTGTTATGGTGGGTAGAAGGGAGAAAAATTAGGTAAAAGATTACCAAAAGAAAAAACATTAGGGAAAGCAAAATAAGGCTCATCATGTATTTGGATACCAGCTAATGAAGGTCCACTCCAGACCTTCAGGTAGGAACCCGATGATCTGTGTCTTAACAAGCTCCTCAAGGATCCTAGTGATTGGCTAAGATAGGAAATTGGGGGTGCCTGGGTGGTGCAGTTGGTTAAGCTTCCACCTCTTGGTTTCAGCTCAGGTCGTGATCTGAGGGTCCTGAGGTCCAACCCCAACTTGAGCTCTGTGCTCAGTGGGGAGTCTGCTTGAGATTCTCTTCCTCTTCCTCTGCCCCCACCCCCGTGCTCTCTCTCTCTCTCAAATAATAAATAAACCTTTAAAAACAATAGAAAATTGATGCTGTATCTTTTATTTTTCTCCCCAGAAAAACTAATAAAGTTCAAAGTTGAACATTAAAGATAGGCAGAATGGGGGCGCCTGGGTGGCTCAGTCGTTAAGCGTCTGCCTTCGGCTCAGGTCATGATCCCAGGGTCCTGGGATCGAGCCCCGCATCGGGCTCCCTGCTCGGTGGGAAGCCTGCTTCTCCCTCTCCCACTCCCCCTGCTTGTGTTCCCTCTCTCGCTGTGTCTCTCTCTGTCAAATAAATAAATAAAATCTTTAAAAAAAAAAAAAAAAAAAAAAGATAGGCAGAATGCAGTTGGCTTAACTACTGGGATAGAAATGATGCTAAAAAATTTAATAGAAACTTTTGTCAGGACCGTAAGAATGGACTGCTAAAGACCTATTGTATCAAGCACAAAGAAGGCAAAGATTTGCTGGGGACACAGTCAAATGCTGTTGCCTATGGGACATGAAACTTAAGACTCCCCATTCCCAGCCAAGATCAGTTTTCCTCTTCTATAGCTGTACTTAATTGAGTATGTGTAAAACTGAAAGTTGTTTTAATTCAAAAATAAAAATGCATAACACATTTCTTAGTTTACAGTCTTTGTTCCCAAAGTTAGCTCTAAATTAGTTGCTTAGAACCACATAAATATCTTTTAAAAGAGATAGTAATTGGTGCAAATGGTTAATGTACTTTTAGGTTTTTGCAGCATATTAAACATCTATTTGAAATAACATAGCAGAAGAACAGTTCAAATAGACCTATCTTAAGTTCTGGAAATAGAAGGCCATGGAGAGAATGAGCAAACACCAAGAGGTGAGAAAAGGGGAAACAAAGGGAAAGTGTGTTTCCTCTTCTTGTCTGAATGTGGGGTTTACCATAACGACAATGTTTTTTCCTCTTTCCTTGACGTTTTTGCTCCC
>NW_022589704.1:65050751-65124190 GCF_004348235.1 Phoca vitulina | reverse complement strand
CCCCCCCCCCCCCCCCCCCCCGTACTGGTCTGCAGTGCCCTGAGTTATACCACAGGAAGACCAACCCTAACCCAGTCAAGGTTTTCCTCTACTTAGCAAACACACCCTGTACCTCCAGGGTGTGCAAAATTATGGGAAAATCTTTATCTCATACAAAATCCTTTTATCATCTCCATGGAACCTACAGTGTTTTATGGAGGCTGTCATCCAGGAGAGATATAATATATGTAACTTATGGAATATTAGGCAACGCAAAACAGTGAAGAACAACAACAATAACAACACTGAAGTTAGGCTATCGGCAGGAATGCAAGGGCCTCTAGTTTTAACCCAGTTTTCAAAAAAACTCAAGGGGTACCACTGCTTGTAGTATTTATGCTGTTGGAAATGTGAAATTGTCCGTGTAGTCTTAAAAGACCGGAATTTCTTTCATTTACGGATAGCCCCAATTCCCTTAAATAGGTGGCACTTAAAATAATTTGTTACCAAAATCTCAGTAACACTCAGCTTTTCTTTACATATATATATACACACACATATATAATATTTATTTATTTATTTATTTATTTATTTATTTATTTATTTTAGAGAGAGAGAGAGAGGGCACAGGTGAGAAGGGGAAGGGCAGAGGGAGAGTCTCAAGCAGACTCGCCTTGAGCGTGGAGCCCATGCGGGACTCCATCCCAGGACCCCAAGATCACAACCCAGAGATCACGACCTGAGCAGAAACCAAAAGTCAGACGCTTAACCCTTAACCAACTGCACCACCCAGGCGCCGCACCCAGCTGTTCATAATACACCAGATAAAGAGACATGGAGATAATCTTTTACTTAAATTCTTCGTGTCACAATGTTTTCATCATGCTAAAAAGAAAAGTAGAGTCAAAATGGAGATTCACTGTTATTTTTTCATTGTGTTCTCTTTTTAGGACATTGTAGTAGTTTTCTTCTAACTTTTAATTGTCACATAATTTCACATGTATAGAAAAGTTTCAAGAGTGTTACAAAAAATTTCCATATTCCTTTTACCCAGATCCCCCAAATGTTAAATTTTACTGTCTTTACTGTATCTCTCAAACATTCCCCACCCCGTGCCCCCCCAAAAGTTTGGCTGTAAGTTGCAGAAATGATGTCCCTTCACCACTAAATCCTTCAATGTTTTACCCGCTCTGCTTGCTGGGTGAGTCTCCAAACCCTCTGAGGCACACGGGCTGGAGGGTTATAACGCCTCTCTCCCGAGACTTCCAGCTCAACGTTAGGCCCAAGCTTCCATTGACGGCAACATCTCCTCGGGAAATTTGGAGCAGCTTCTGGAGTCTCTTGAGAAGAAGAGGGCAGTAACTATTGTCTTTCCTGTCAGGGCCTTTGCTTTCTAACGCTTTTTGACATCCAAAGCTGTGTGAGCAGTAAAAAAAATATATCGTTTCCCTCCCACCTTAGCTGCTGACCTAATTCAGCTGAACACACCCTATTAAATATTTACTAAACATCAGTTCGTGGAAGCACTATATCAAATGGGTACACAAGGGCAATGCCCACCGGGCGGGTTTCCAGTAAATCAAGAAGCACAGTTCTGAATTAGGAGAGTGGCTGACGCTCTGAGAAGAGTAAGTGTAACATGCACTTGACTGTTTGGAAAAACGGTTCTACACAATGGCAGGAAGTAGAAAAAGATACGTTATAAAGCAGAACCAGAAACAGCAGAAGTACAGCATCAGAGAGGCTACATATCTCCCTGTGTTGAGATGGAAATAATCTTCCTTCATTGATTGTTCATCTTTCGCATTTGCAATTGCTCATTTCCTTGAGCACCGAGGGCAGATCTAAGTGTTGTGGATGCTGATGCTTTTACAATGCAGGGGTTTCTTGTTATGAAAATAAACATAAAATTATGAACATAGAGTCCCAAGGTAAATATATCTATAAAGAGAATTTAAACCTCAACAAATAAGCAAATTTTGAGGGGCTGACAAATAGCATAAATATCACAAAATCAATAATAATAACATACTAGATTTGTTAATTAACATGCCTTTACAATACTTTTCTTGCATTTTTTGGCTGCATGCTCTCTTCATATGATTTTTGTAATGTCATTTTCTACAGGGAGAATATAAAAATAATTCCCTCTTGGGGCACCTGGGTGGCTCAGTTGGTTAGGTGACTGACTCTTGGTTTTGGCTCAGGTCATGATCTCAGTGTTGGGAGGTGAAGCCCTGCGTTGGGTTCCATGCTCAGTGGGGAGTCTGCTTGAGATTCTTTTCCCCTCCCTCTGCCTTCCCCACCCCGTTCCTCCTCCCCCACCCGTACTCTCTCTCTCTCAAATAAATAAGTTCTTAAAAAAAATAATAATTCCCTCTTACCTCTACCATGACTGGATAAAATTTCTATAAAAAATAAATAAGTTGAGCCACGCGTCTGCCTTCAGCTCAGGTCATGATCCCGGGGTCCTGGGACCAAGTCCCACATTGGGCTCCCTGCTCAGTGGGGACCCTGCTTTTCCCTCTGCCTGCTGCTCCCCCTGTTTGTGCTCTCTCTCCCTCTCCCTCTCTCTGACAAATTAAATAAATAAAATCTTTAAAAAAATAAAAATAAATAAGTTGACTCCTTTATTGCTGCCAATTTTAAACAATGGTTTAAACTTCTCTTTATAATTACGTCCTTCATCCCGTGGATGGTGCAGGAAAAATTGTTCTGTAATAAGTGACAGGGTGGGAGTGAGGAACTTATCAGAGGCTTTCCAAATGTGAAACCTTTTGTTAGAGTGAGGGAGGAAGAACAAGAGGAGCTTGGGACATGGGGGAGGAGGAAGGACAATGAAAAGAGACAAGAGCGGAGAAGAGGAAGCAGAAAGCAGAGCTGGGGAGACAATGCTGAAATCATGTTTCCCAGACCTTGACTCATAAGGCCTTCCCTAACTTTTTCTCTTCTCCTATCACAAAGTGAATCGGAATGCCGAGGGGCAGGCGGGCTTCCATTGTTGAGAGAAACGGATCCTAAAAATAAGTAACAAGCAGACACGAATGGGTGACAAACATGATGAGCACTGCGGTGTCCACTTTTCAGTGAACCATAAAAAGATGTAAGCACAGATGGAAGAGGACAGTTGATCTTTGCTGTGAGGCTTGAAAAATAAAGACCAGAAATATAAATGCCGTCAAAATGTTGACTCTTCTCAAACCAGAAATTTTGGTTTCATATTCAAAGCCATGCCCATTTAGAAGAAACACACATTCATTTGGGTTTTGTGGTTTGGGAAAAGGACTGCCAGAGAGGAGGTGGTGGCCACAGCGGAGCATTCCTGGACGATCCGCAGCGGGCCCGGGGTGATCACCATGCTGGGGACTCCTGCTCCCTAATAGTCAAAATAGCAACAGGACCACAAATAATTCAAAGCCTGAAACATTCTCTTCCCTCCAGTTCAAACTCTCCTGCTTCTTCTATCAGATGGCTCCAGCCATCCTGCCCCCTCCACAAAACCTTTCCTCACTGACCCGGCGACAACTCCCTTTGAACTCCATATAAACACACAATTCCCATGGCCCCCTTGTAACTCCAGTAAATGCACTTGCTCTTTGCTTGCAACGTAATGCAAATCCTTTTATGCGGCATTTGTTCAATGCTCGTTGCTTTGGCTTCTCAGCGGTTATATTCGGCAGGCTCTTCTAAAGTATTGTGAGTTCCACATCCAATTCATCAAGCATTTTACTTAGCAAAACCTCTTCTACAGATAAACAAATATTTATAATTCATGCTCGGTGATAAATTAGAGACGAGGCCATTTTAAAGAAAATAAGGATAAAATAATGGTCAGCAAAGCAAACCGTCCTTGTGAGTGATGTGTATGCCTCCTTCCACACCCCCCCTTACCTCCTCACCGTCTTCCAGTTCCTGCTTTTTTCACCTAACCTTTTTTCTTTTAATTATGAAATGCTTCATATACACCTAAGACCATATAAAATATAAATCTTCAGGAGCGCCTAGGGGGCTCAGTGGGTTGAGCGGCTGCCTTTTGCTCAGGTCATGATCCCAGGATCCTGGAATCGAGTCCTGCGTCGGGCTCCCTGCTCCGTAGGAAGCCTGCTTCTCCATCTCCCTCTGCCTGTCGCTCTTCCTGCTTGTGCTCTCTCTGACAAATGAATGAATAAAATCTTTAAAAAATATATATAAATCTTCATTTTCAAGAATAATAATAGAATGAACACCTGTGCACCCACTTTAAGAAACAGAACGTGCCTTAGACATGCCTGCGTGTCCCTTCACAACCACATCCCTGTCCTTCCACATTCCAAGGTAACCACGATCTCAACTTTTGTGTTACTCACTGACTTTTGTAGTAACCCAGACTTTTGCTATTCTTTCTCTCTAAGGATACATCATTTAGTGTTAAAACACTCAGTAGCAATCACAAGCCCATCTGTGTAAGAAAAAAAAAAATCAATATTGCCACTGATAGAAGACCTCTCCCGGAAGAAAATAAGCTGACAAAGGGCTCTCCATCCTAGTGTGGCTTCAGTTTCCCTGGGAGTTTACAAAAGTCATTAATAGTGAAGCAGAGGGAAATAGACCGGGAAAGTGAGCCTGCCAAAGTTAGGGCATCTGAGGGGTGAGTCTGGAGTTGGAGGTCTGGCAGTGATGGGCCAGGACAGAGGGCAACTCTGTTTTCTCTGCTTCTACGTTCACCGAGGCCCACTCCCTGCTCTCAAGAGGAGGTGAAAGATCACCCTCTTTTACCTTATCCAAAGAATAAACTCCAGATTACTGGTGTAATGTCTAAGCTGTCCTTCCAAGGACAGCTCACTTCATGTCTTCCACTAAAGCTTCCCTGACGTCCCCAGTGTGCATCCTCTTCGCCTTCTCCTGTCTTTGGGCATGTCACATCTTGGGCAGGTACTTCCGTGACTGTGTCATTTGCGCCGGCAACGAGACCTTTCCACAGTGATGCATGTGAAATAAAGATGTTAAAAAATATTTCCCACTTTATTTAGCCCTAAAACCAAACACATGTGTAATTGATTTTCTCATTTCCTTCTACTTTTTATAGCACAGCTGGAGGTTGTTTTACTCTCATAATTAAGAGGTAAACAGTAGGTGAACAAAATATTAAGAATGCCACTACCTTTTAAATAATCTTTTCTAACTATAGCTTTCTATGATGGTAAGTACCTTTACCGTATTAACTAATCTATAAAAATTAGTAAAAGAATTTTCCAGATTATCAGCTATTGCTATCACCCAGAATTAACCCTGTTACATTGCTATTTATCCTTCCAGATTTAATTTTTTTTTTTCACAAAAAACTTAGATCATCCTGAATATGCTGTTTCTCAACTTGATTTTTTTTATTCAGTATATGCTGGGTTTCTTCCCATTTCAATAAATGCACTTCTAAAGCAGTAATGTTTAATGTCTGTATATGACTCCATACATGTGTAATAAAATCATAATAAAAGACGGGAAAATAAACACAAAATTCAGAAAAGTGGGTGTTTTTATTGAAAGGGGATTGGCTTTGAGAAGATTCTAGCCATGACTTTAGAGATATTAATATTTCATTATTTTTATACCGTATATACTGTTTATAAAACTTATACACAAATAGACGATTTTATAATATAGATACATCAAAATTCATTCAAGCAAACTCCTTCCAGTAAACATTTATATTTTTCCAATCTTTCACTAAACAACACTGATGAATATTCTTACACTAAAACATATTACAAATACCTTTATAGTTATCCTAGGACAAATCTCTAGAAATAAAATTGCTGAGTCAAATGGTTTGCATAATTTTGAGGTCATTAATATATATTGCTGAACTCCCATCCAGAAGGTTTTACTAATTTGAATCCTCACCAGCAATGCTTGAGTGTCCCTCTCTCTCTGTCCTCACCAACACTGACCATAATTATGAAAAAAAAAAAAACAAAATCTCTGCCAATTTGATTAGTGAAAATTTGTCTTCTGTATTTTCTCTAATTTGAATTTCTTTAATTACGGTGTAATCAAACACTTGATAAGTTTTGAGTCATTTCTACTTTTTCCTTTATTAATTACTTGTGAATATATTTTACTAATTTTTTTGATAAAACATTATTTTTATTGGTTTCTAAGAATTACTTATATAAAGATGCCAATCTTTTGTCCATCTTATATCGTGGTAGGCAGAATAATAGCCTCCCCAAAATGTTCACCTCCTAGCATCCGAGAACCTCTGAATATGTTGTGTTCTGTGTCAAAAAAGGAATTAAGGTTGCAGGTGGAACTAAGTTTGCTAATCAACTGATCTTAAAACGGGGAGATTATCCTGGATTATCCAGCGGACTCGTAATGTAATCATAAGGGGTCATAAAAGTGGAAGAGAGAGACAAAGGCGGGACCCGAGTCAGAGAGAGATTTCAAGATGCTACAGTGCTGCCTTGGATGATGGAGGAATGGAGCCAGAACTAAAGAATGTGGGTGGCCTCTAGAGGCTAGAAAAAGCAAGGAAAGAGATCCTTTCCCAGAGCTTCCAGAAGGAACACAGCCCTGCCAACAGCTTGATTTTGGCCCAATGAGACCCATTTCCGATTTCTGATCTCTTGAACTGTAAGGTAATAAATCTGTGTTGTTTTAAACCACCAAGTGTGTGGTAATTTGTTACAGCAGCAATAGGAAACGGATACACACGTTGCAAATGTTTTCTCAATTTTTTATACACAGAGTCTTTAAAAGCTATCAAACTGTGCTTTTTAAAATGTATTCACTATATTTCTTCTATTCTCAATTTCAGTGAAACAGATAAAATTTGATCCAAAACGCAAGTGGTCTAGTTTGGCTTCAAATATATATATTTTTTCTGTTTTGAGAAGTATTTATAAAAAACAAGAGATTGTTTCCTCTTGTTTTCCTCCTCTCTTTTTCCTTTCCTTTCTCGTGGAGGTGGCTGGGGGCTGAGGAGGTTAGAAGGACAAGGAGGAAATGGCATTGCTAGGGGCTGAGGAAATGCTGGTAGGAAGGGCGGCCAAGAAGGGCAAGGGCATAGTCAGGAGGCTGCTCACCTGCAGGGAGATTGAGCTAATAAGTAAATACATCGAAGATAATGGGAGCCAGGTTTCTCATGATCAACGAAGGGATTTATAAAAATAGAAATGGGGAAGGCTAAGGTATTGGACTGCAACTGAGAGATAGAGAGCTATATAGTAATAAATAAAGATATGTGTACAGATATATAATTAAATAACATAGATATAATAAACATACCTGTGTCTGCCAAGAGGGCAAGAAGTAATAATACCCTACCAGTAATGAGCACACTGAGCACCCAGATACTGATTTCTACATGCCTCCGCAAAAAGGAACCACGTTCTGTGGAGAAATGGTCGATTCCAAGGCTGGGACAGAGAAAGTACAAAATGAGTCAGAAAGCACAGAAATGCTCAGAGAATGATGGGAACATGCTAAAAAACATCACAGGAGTCAGCTTGAAGAGGCTTCAGTGGCCAAATTTGGGACAATCAGAGCATCAGAATAAATAATGATAGTAATCAGATTATAACCCATTGAATGAAGCAAAAATCCATCAGGCCAGGATGAAGGAATGAATAAGAAAGGAAAGCTTTGGGGCGCCTGGGTGGCTCAGTCGTTAAGCATCTGCCTTCGGCTCAGGTCTTGATCCCAGAGTCCTGGGATAGAGCCCCGCATCGAGCCCCGCATCGGGCTCCCTGCTCGGCGGGAAGCCTGCTTCTCCCTCTCCCACTCCCCCTGCTTGTGTTCCCTCTCTTGCTGTCTCTGTCAAATAAATAAATAAAAATCTTTAAAAAAAAAGAAAGAAAGGAAAGCTTTTTCTTTCAGTAGAATGCCAACAAATGCATGGAGCAGGAACGATGACACGTGTCACAGCGGAGTCATCGGTGGATGCTAAAGCCAGTGGGTAGTAGCTTCATGAAGAACCTATATGTTTGCATAGTCTTGGAGTATCTCTTAACAAAGCCCACCCACAAAGGGGAAAATGATGACCTTATGGTTTAGGAATCTGGCAGTTACAACTTGAATGAGTTATCAAGGTTAACATCTCCAGTGGTAGGAAGGATCAACACGGAAGGACTCTTGATGTAATACTGTAAGGACAACATCATCTCTGTGCTATTCCTGATAAGAATTAACGGCCTGAGTCTGGCCATTTGGAAATACCACAAGGCCTTAGGTTGATTGACATTCTTTATAACTCTAAAACTGTGAGCTACACGAACGTCAGGGAAAGACTGTGGAGCTGCTCCAGTCTGAAGGAGACTAAAGAAATATGAGAACTGGGGCGCCTGGGTGGCTCAGTTGGTTAAGCGACTGCCTTCGGCTCAGGTCATGATCCTGGAGTCCCTGGATCGAGTCCCGCATCGGGCTCCCTGCTCGGCAGGGAGCCTGCTTCTCCCTCTGACCCTCCCCCCCTCATGTGCTCTCTCTCTCTCATTCTCTCTGTCTCAAATAAATAAATAAAATCTTTTTTAAAAAAAAAAAAGAAATATGAGAACTAAATGCAATGGACGATCCTGAATTAGGTCCTTAATATATCTTTCAGAAAATAAAGGAGGAGAAAACAACTTCCTAGTTTCGTGAGACTAGCACGAAATAACGCCCAGATAATGAAACCTGACAAAGCCATTACACGAAAATTCCAAACCAATGTCTTTCCTGAACACAGATACAGAATCCCTAACAAAATATTGGCCAATTAAGTCTTCCAAAATAGAACTAATAAACAAGTCCAGCAAGTGTGCAGGATACAAGGTAAATGCAAATGCAAATACAGGATACAAGATCAAATGCAAAGAACTTAGAATAGTCAAAACAATCTTGAAAAAGAGTAATAAAGTTGAGCAACTTATTCCACAGGATTTCAAAACCTGCTGTAGAACTACAACAATCAAGACATTTTGTATTGCCTAGAAAGACATGTAGAACAATAAAATAGAGTCTAGAAAGAGACACATACAGAGCGCATCCATTCATTTTCAACAAGGACACCAGCGCAATTCTTTTGGGAAAGAAAGATCACAAATGGTATTGGAACAACTAGATATCTTTATGGAAAATTAAATAAATCTCAACCTCCATGTCACTCCAAAAACTATTTCAAGATCAGAATTATTTCAAGATTCACCCAAAATAAAATCTAGAAGAGTAAAGTGTTTAAAAGAAATATAGAAATATAGCTTCACAGCCTTGGAGCAGGCAAAGATTTCTCGGTATATAAAAAGAACTAAATATAAAATAAAATGTGATAAATTACAATTCATCAAAAATAAGGAGTTCTATACATTAAAACACATCATTAAGGAAATAAAGAGTCAAACTTCAGACTGGAAGAAAATAGTTACATGTGTCTAACAAAGGGCTTGTATTCATAATATATATTCATATATTTATATAATATATAAAAAGATCTTCTATAAATCAGTAATAAAGAAATCTACCCAATAAAATACATAGAAAGTTAAAACACTTTACAAAAAAGATATGACTGTCCAAAATGGACATGAAAAGATGTTCATTATTCATCAGAGAAATAAGAATAAAAACCACCATAAGATACCATTCTACATTCACTAGAATGCCTAAAATCAGAGACTGAAAATATCAAATGTTGGTGAGGATGCAGAGCCACTGGGAACTCTCATGTGCTGCTGGTGGAAATATAAAATATTACGATTTAAAAAAAAACACACATTGGGCAGTATCTTTCACTCATCAATTCTATAAACTCATTCCTAGGTGCCTGTGTAAGAGAAGTAAAACCATACCTTTACAGAAAGACTTATACGTGAATGTTTATAGTACTCTTGTTCAAAGGAGCCTCAAATTTGGAACTCAAATGTCCATCAGTGAAAAATGAATAAACAAATTGTGGTGTATCCATACATGGAATATTACTCAGCAATGAATCGACACACAAACCTTCATGGATGGATCTCAAAAATAGTATGATGAACGAGAAACAGATACAAAAGGATATATAATGTATGATTCCATTGATATAAAGTGGAAAAAATAAAAATGAATTCATGCAGATAGAAATCAGAAAGTGGTCATTTCCTGGGTTGAAAGTTTAAGTGGAAGGAGACACAAGGGCACTTTGTGGTATGATAGAAATATTCTATATCTAGTTTTGGGTGGTGGTTACAAGGATATCTATAAGTTAAAACTCATCAAACCAAACCCTTGAGATTTGTGCAATTTATTGTATATAAATTACATCTTGATAAAAAGTTAATTTTCTAAAGCAAACTAAAACTTGTTGCTATAAGAAAACATGAATATGATATCTCTGTGCAGTACAGAAAATATTTTGACCTAATTGAGAGGCAAAAAACAGTGAGAATGTTCATAATATGATGGATTAAGTGGAAGCATGTTCATATATACTCTATGCATAGCCAATTAAATGTGTTTGCTTTACACTTTAAAGCAAAAGATAGTAAGGAAAGAACGCAAATCATGTTATAGTTTACAAATCCTAGGATTTGTACTAAAGTCATTTGCATTTTTTTAGCTTCCTGGCATCTGAACTTCTTTCCTAAGTCTATGAAATGTCTGCCTTCTGCTGCAGAAGCCCCAAAGCCAAGCTCCAGTGCTTTGAGAGGGCGCATGAACAGGCTCAGTCCGTCTGCACCCAGCTGGAGATTGATCCGGGAGCTGTTGAGAAAAGAAGCCGGCTGTGGGGATTCATTCTGGCAGGGGCAGCAGCTTGGAGGACACAGTCACAGCTCCGGCAGCAGTGGAGGGGGGGACATCCAGTAGCCAGTGCCGGCAGTGGGCAATGCCACCGCGGGGGGAAATCAGGTGCAAACCATTCATCTGGTGTTTGGTGACAGCAGGAGCAGTGTCCTCACCAGATGAGTTCTACCGCTTAATGTTCACTTCAAAGCTGTGTGCTCTGCTTTCCCCTGCCCATTTTTCTAGCCTTTTCTCCAGGGTTCCAAATGATTCTATAAACTCCTCAATACCTTTTCAAAAAATTCCTTTTTCACCGAAATCATCCAGAATTAATTTTTCTTGCCGGCAATAAGACCCTGTTGGGAAAATAAAATTAAAACACTCGAACATAGAATAACAGCAGAAATGATGTTCCTCCCAGTTATTTGGTTATTTTATTTTTTTTTTTTTTTTATTTTTTTTTAAAGATTTTATTTATTTATTTGACAGAGAGAGACACAGCGAGAGAGGGAATACAAGCAGGGGGAATGGGAGAGGGAGAAGCAGGCTTCCCGCGGAGCAGGGATCCCGATGCGGGGCTCGATCCCAGGACCCTGGGATCATGACCTGAGCCGAAGGCAGACACTTAACGACTGAGCCACCCAGGTGCCCCTATTTGGTTATTTTAAAAGTTTGGTTATTAAAAGGTTATTTGGTCTTTTAAAACAATTTTTAAGTTACTTTCAATAATTTAACATCCTGAGTTCAATTCATGCTTCCAAAGTATTTTTCACAATTAATGTTACATTTTAAAAGAGGAGACATTTTCAAAATATCCACTGGCAAAAAACTAGATTTCTCCCATAATAATTTACACAGTGGATGACTGAGATTCTAAAGGAAAACCTTAAAGTTAAAAAAAAAAATTGTTAAGTAGAAACAAATACATAGCTAACATTCAAGGGAGTATTCGGTCTATGCTATAGTACTCAAGAGTACTCAAGAGATATGCAGTACTCAAGATGCTGTTGTCTTCTGTGTCACTCTAAGAGCTTCAAGACATGTTAAGCATCCTACCTTTCCTTATCAGTTGTGAATTTATCAGTCATCAGTTTACTGAATCTACTTTATATCTACTCAAAATTTCCACCTACATAAACTCTTTAGGTAAAGAGTTTCATGGATTTACTCTTTCCTATGTGAATTAGTACCTTTATGTTTAGATTCCATTATTCTTATACCACTGGATTTTATAAATAAATCTATGACTCTGTAAAACACCTTTGGAAGAAATAATACATAAACTCAGAGAATTTTTTCCATTAAGATTTTTTTTTAACTTGGATCTATCTTCATCAGTCCAAGCAAAATCCCTTTTTTTATGTTGTTCTCTCCTTTTTTTCCCCCCATTTTTCCTGTTCATCTTCCATTCCTATGCTCATAGCCTTTCCCCATTCATACACATTCTGTGTTTAATATAAGTATTCTTGAAAAATACAGAGTTGTTTCATGTATAAGTATACTGAATTACTGAAAATTTAATGTGACATGAATTTCATTGCTCCTTACCTTGCCCTCACGAAGCTTCCATTTTGGTGGAGACAAAAGACAAATTCACAAATAAAATAAGACAGTAATTTCAGGTAGTGGTAAATTTAATAAAAGAAATACACAGGGTAGTGCAGTAATAATTGGGTTCCTTATAAAGGGTGGTCTCTTTTGAGAATGTCATTGAGCTGAAACCTGAAACATAAAAATACTGTGATGAAGAGCATCCATACAAAGAAGACATAGGCTTTGAAGCAAGAACAATGACATATGAGATGACTAGAAGAGACACCTGCTGTGTCTGGAGCACGAGCCAGAGAAAAAGTGGTCATAGGCGGGGCAGGAGAAATAGGCAAAGAGTGGGTCATCTTGGGTCTTGTAGGCTGAAGCCAGGAGCACTGTTTTTATTTTAAGAACAACTGGAAGCCCTTGGAAGATTCAATGGCAAGAGGGTGATGTGTTTTTTATTTAAAGAGCAAACTTTAGTTTCTGTGGAAAAAAAAAATCAGCTAATGGAATGAGAAAAAAGCAGGGAAGTTAGTTAAGAGACGATCTTGGTCCATGTGAGATATGATGGTTTGGAGAAGAGCAATAGGACTGGAGATAGAAGCTTGTGGTGCCATAGAAGCCCAGAGAGGAGAGAATTTCAAAAACTTAAAAATGAGTTTGTAGTCAATCATTTCAAATGCTGCAGAACTTAGATATTTGAGGACATAAAAAGAAATATTGGATTTGGCAACTTGGAAGTTGTTAGTGACAGAAGATAGATTGGAGGTCGTTGAAGAATGAATGGAGGTTTTTTTTAAATTTATTTATTTACTTGACAGAGAGATAGAGAGAGAGCACAAGCAGGGGGAGTGACAGGCAGAGGGAGAGGGAGAAACAGACTCCCCGCTGAGCAGGGAGCCCGATGCAGGACTCGATCCCAGGCTCCTGGGATCATGACCTGAGCCGAAGGCAGACACTTAACTGACTGAGCCACCCAGGCTTATGCTATTTCAAAATTATTGGTCTTTCTGCTCCATAAGATCTAAGCTCAAAGGCATTATAAGACTCATTCTGCCTACCATAACTTTGGGCACAAGTTAGACATATAATAAATGTTAGTTGAATTGAAATAAATGTTGGCATTGTAATAAATTAAAGAATGCAGGTTTTGTTTTTTTTTTTTAAGATTTCATTTATTTATTTGAGAGAAAGAGAGGGCATGCATGTGAGTTGGGGAGGAGAAGAGGGGAAGGGAGAAGGAGGGGAAAGAATCTTCAGCAGACTCCGCACTGAGTGCGGAGCCTGACACTGGAGCTCAATGCTGGGCTCAACCCCACAACCGGAGATAATGACCCCAAGATCATGACCGGAGCAGAAACCAAGAGTCAGTTGCCTAATCAACTAAGCCAACCAGGCGTCCCAAGTCCCCAAGAATGCAGGTCTTTTAATGCAAGTTCAAAGTTACAAACAATGAAGTGAAGGAACCAATAATTTTAAAATATTTTCTTTTGTACAACTGAGGCTCAGCAACATTTAAAATATGAAGCCAATCATTTACTTTACTTCTTAAATAAGAATACAAGAGATCTCTATATAAAATGGACCAAAAAGAAAAGTGTTAAATCTATGTAGGCATCACATTTTTAAAAAATTACTCTATTAGATGCTCAAGGAATATCAGAAATTAGTACAAAATTTTCAAAATATCTAACGTAGAATCCTCCACTCCCCATTTTTTATGCCATTACCACAAAATACTGGAGTTTTCCTTAAGAAATATCTGATGGCTCTACAATAGGTACTTAAATTAAGTATACAAAATTCATGCCCCCCCATCTAATATGAATTATATATTTTATCCAAAAGAAGAAAGAAATTTAAATCAAATAATTACAACAGTGATAAGGATTCATTTTATTGTGTTTTCCACATAGAAGGATTTTTTTGATGAAAAAAATTCTTTACAAAGACAATCTAAATTGAATCAGTAACAAATAAAATTTAGCTTTTAAATGAGTCAAGTATTCTGCATTTGAAATTCAATTTCACAAACATTCAAGATTAGTGAATTTGGTAAGAAAAAAGGACTAGCAGAAAGGAAAAAGACACCTTTTCAACAGATAGTACTTTACAGTTTTTTTTTTTTAAATATTGCTTTGGGAAAACACACAGTATAGTTATTTAAGAAATATCTTTTAAGCAAGATTTAAGTGCTTTAAGTCAAGTGGGCTTCAGACTAAAAAATATTTTAAAATTTGCCAAGATACTGAAGTGTTAAAAATATTCTCCTTAATCATTTAATTTCATGTTTAAGGAAACCTATGACAGATAAGTAAACAAAAGGCAAAAAAGTTTACTTGCATTTTTATATAATAAATTCTAGATCTATAAAAATTTCCTGGTTTACACACAAAGGCCAATGCTTGACCTTCACTGATCCATTTCTATGTAGTTAAAAAAATATGGTATCAAATCTTTCTCCCTCCCCCCAAAAAACTAGAAGAAATATTTTAAATTGTGAGTGTGTGAATGGAGCTATGCATATCTTTAAGTGTACAAAACACACATATATCACTTTACTTAGAAAATTATTTTCATCATACTGTAAACATCTCTTCCCCTACATCTGGACATTTCAAAATAGTCTTTGGTATTATTAGTTATTGTGCTTTGAAACGGAAACTTAAAAGATTTCTGTAGCAGTGCTACATAGACATTTTAAGATATAAATAAGAAAAATGCACTTGGAATAAGTTACAATTAGCTGCTTTTGCATAATTTTCAAAAACTACAGTGTATGCCTAGTCACAGTTTTATGAGAAAGAATATCTCCTTTTTCAACTCCTTAATTTTAAGGAACACTTAATCATTTTGGCTAAAAATCCATTTTTGGAGTGGATCTGATGGATTGCATGACACCAAGCTCGGATGCTCTCCATTTGCTGAAAGGCACATTTTTAAGAATGGATTATATAGAAGTTGATCCTAGAATAAAAGGAAACACAACAGACATTAAATTTCAAGACTCATGGTTAACTGATAAATATGAAAACTACATTATGGTCTCATCGAAGCTAAAGGAGACTCACATACCAAAGGTACACAGTTAACTTTTAATCTTTCTCAGATCAACCTTGTCTTGATAAAATCTCGTTGGTTTCTGGTGTGAACAATACCATTTATACCACTACTTTTCAGTTCATAGGAGGTATTACATAAATAAAGAGATGTATAAAGAGTAAGGTCTGAATCAAGTTTTCAAATAAGAACCATCCCATTGGTATATCCATAAGTGACAAACTCTTTTTATAAATTATAAAAATCAGTCTTTTAGTGTTCTAGTATGGCACAGAACAATTTTTAGGTAAGAATTGCTGTGTTCCAGCTAAGCCTTAACACATATATTTAAAAACAGGAAGGATCTTTTTTGTATTCTCTCAATTCTAAATTCATTTTAAAAAACTACTGAAACAGGAGAAATGAATCACTTTAGGTGAGAAAAAGATAATGATTTTTTTTGTCTCTCTGCCATTATAAAAAAAAAAAAAAAATGTGACTGTTGCCAGAAGAATTGTAAGAGACTCTAAAGAGACAAATATGAGCAACTATTATTAATAATTTACAAAAGTGTTGATCTGTATAAGTTATGCTTTCATTAAACAACTTGTTTCTAAGAGTATTGAATTCATAGATACATTCTCTCATCACATTGGTAGACATACACAATAACAAAGTTAAAAAAGAGAAATTCTGATGGATAACATTAATAATGCTATGTTTCATGCACTTTCCCAGATAAGCAATTAGAGCTAATCAAAATAATTATAGAAAGGGGTGAATTAATTGCACTGAGGTACCTTCTGGATCTCCCATATCTGTTCTCCACTGGCCACTGTCCTGTGACCTTTGTAGGCACACGCTCTCAGCTGAACAAGACCTTGAGCAGCATGAAGACATAATTCCCTCTGGATGTTATGCCGAATTTCATGTTGAGCCGAGTATTCAAAATACTGTGAAAAGAAGAATGCTGTTACTGACCTGTATCCTCAGCCTGTATCCTCAGCTGCAAAATAATGGTCCAATAATACTAATTAAAAAAAAACCAGCAACTCACTGAATAATGAAGTCATGTGTATACACTCAACAAAATAATATAATAAAAATAGATATTAGAAATATAAGCTGAGCTTTTACAACAGCAGATGCTATAACCCTTTTCTAGCCTATCACCACAGGTAGTTAACGTGAAAAAGTAACGTCTCCCTCCCGTGTCAGAAGTGGGAAGTTACCAGGTGGAATGGAGGTTAGCTAGGACAGGTACGTCTCAGAAAAGGACCTGGAAACTTCTAGCAAACACATTAACTGCCTCTCCCTCTCCACAAGTGTTCCTTCTCTCTTACTCATCTCAATTAATGGCATTTTCACTTACACTAGGAACAATTAAATGAGGTAATCTCCATGTCTCAGTTTCCTTGCCTGTAAAATGGGTAATTTAATAGTTTTCCTGCCCCACAGGGTTATGAGGATAAAAGGGCTAATATATGTATAACACTCAGAAAAATAACTGGTACATGGTAAGCTTTTAATTCATCTTAGCTGTTATTACTAGGATTAATGTTTCTCTCTCCCCATTTGTCCAATTAATTAATTAGCCCCTTAGTTCCACTGAATTTCCCTCTCAGATGTCACCATTGTACTTTGCTCTGTACCTCACTTCTCTTTTTCCAGCACTCAGAATCTCTACTGTAGTACTTCCAGCTAACCTGCAATTTCTACAGTTTCACTCGGCTGCCAGTTAGTCTTTCATAACACTGATTCGATGTCCTACCTCCCTTACTTGAGTGAGTCACTACTGTTGCTAAGAGGAAGTCCACACTCCTTAACTAGTCCATGAGCTCTTCCATTTTCAATCTTACATCAACCACTGCCTGAACTCTACACCATGCTCTTTTCACACAATTTTACCAATGTAGAACATATGCATCCATAAGTCTAAGACTGCTTTACTGTGCGCTGACTGAAATATCCTTCTGAATCCTTCTCTGCCTAGCTAATTCCTTTTTTATCCTTGAAAAGCCAAATCAAATGTTACTTTGCTTCTTTAGTTTCCCTGAGCTTGTCCTACTGAACAAAATTACACCCTTTTCAGGGTTCCTATAGTACATCAGAAATAACTTTTATAGCACTCTATTGGAATTGTGCATGTAGCTAGCTGGCTTCACCACAGACCAAAGCCAGGCAGCGTATCTAGTAATAACATCCATTACAAATCAAATATTCCATAATGTTGACATTCCAAAGGCAAAATAAGTGAACATAATGGATTTTCAATAATGAAATAATTAGTCTTAGCACTAAAATTTATTGAGCCCTTATTATGTGCTAAGCAGGGACTGTTTTAAACCCTTTATGTGTATTGGAGTAGGCACTCCACAAACATTAGCTGAATTAATCTTGAGTTCCCCTGGTCTTGGCCTCATGCTTAATTTAGCTCCTTCCACAAATACATCCATCATTTTTATAACCTGATAGTTCTTCAGATGGAGACACTGAATGAAAATGAGTGTAGATCATGAAAACCGCATTTTGGCTATACTTCTTCAAGAAAGATAAATCTTAGGATATCAAAGGTGGTAGGAAAGTCTGTCCAATATTTTATTTCACCCACGTTATTAAAAAAAAATCATTAAAAGGCAAGTTATAAGGAATAGGAAGTAGTTGAAGATACTTAGCCAGCCAAAAAGAATATGTAGTTAGCTCCCTGGGAACGCTGGAGAGACATAAGCTAGAACCAGGACAAATACCCTGGAATAGGAAGCCAACGAAGCAAAGCACTAAGTGCTACAAAGTCATAATGACTTAGCTGCCCTGCACCAGTATATTGGTCCTGTACGGTCACATTATCAAAATACTGACTTTCACTTGGCATATACAAATACTGTTACACTGGAGTTCCATGTTATACAAATATCACTATCTGCTCAAAACAGTAAAAGGGAGCATAAAGAAATGCTCAAGTTGGATGATATCTCAAAAACGCTTAGCACTCAAGGAACTAAAATTTGCAGAGCAGTTTAAAGGCAATGTTTGACTGAAAAAAAAATTTAAAGGAAATAAAACAAAATAAAATTGATGGCTATATTACAGTGCTAGAAATCAGAAGACTTTTTTCTTAAAATATAAACCAGGAAATACTATTCTCCTGCTCAAAACCCTCAGATGGCTTCTGTCACACTGAGAATTAAATCCAAGTTCCTAGGGGAGGCCTGCAAGGCCTTCTATGACCAGGCCCCTTATCTACGTCTCTGACCTTGTTTCCCACCCTGTCTTCCTGGACCACTCTGCTGCAGACACACACTAGCTTTCTGACTCCTCCACTGACCCGCCACCGGCCTCTAGCCTTGCACTCCCTCTGCCAGGATGCGCCCCTCCTAGAACACAGTTCCTCTCCAATCCCTTTAGGGCTTTGCTCCAAGGTCGCCTTCTCAAAGAGGTCCTCCTGAACCTCCGAAAACAAACCCCTCTCCCACTCCCCAGGTTCACATTTACCACCTATCCTGCTTCATGTTTCTTTATGCCCAAAATTACGTATTTTTTTTCTTTTCCGTCAAGATCACAAGCTCCACGAGGTAGAGATTTTGCCTTTTTCACTACGGTAACACTGCAAGTGACATTATAGTCTCTAAACAAATATTTATTGAAAGAATATGTGACCTACTTCTCCATTCCCAAGGGAATTTTTAAAAGACAGCTATATTGTATTTATAATTTACAAATTATTTTAGAGACAAGACTATACAAACATCTTTATGGCAATGACAAGAGAAAAACATATAAAACAACATATATTTTCAACTTTTATGATAAAATAAATGTAACGCTAGAGGAAGCCTGAGGAAAGTATTTATATTTAGCGATAAGATTTTTACAAATGACAAAATAATTCTCATTGTCCAAAATCTTAATTTTAACTAGCATAGTCCATTGTTATTTCCAAAAGAATGCGATTATTTATATAATTATTTTTCTTTTAATATATAGAAGGAAATTTTAAAATATGTATGTATATATATACACATACACACATACACACATATGCACATATGTAGACATATACATGTATATATATATGCATGTGTATATATATATATATATATATATATATATATATATATATATATCTGTGTGTGTATCTTCATTCCATTTCAGAATTACACCTTAATCATCCAGAGATGGATCCTGTTCACTAGCTACGGCTTCTGGGCATCTGCGTCACCTACCCTCAGTAGATTGGTTCATTTGGATGAGCAGGGATTGGAACTAAATTAAGCTGAGGCTAATGAGTAGGGAGAATCATGGAAGAGGATAGACCAGGAGATAAACTGACTCTTTCTTCTTAAAACTGACATCACCAAAGTTCCATCCTCTTAAAATAGGACATCACAAGTATTTAATATTGCAAAAATCCTCTACACCCATCTTGGACTCTCTACCAAAATACCTGCAATTCACAGAAAAAAAGACACACAAGCTCCTCTCCTTTGTACCTTCCTCTTCATACTCTTCTCATCCTGTTCTCATTCCCATCAGCTACCTCACTAACTCCTATGCACCTTCCAAAAAATGTTTTCAAATGTCCTCTCTCCAAGGAAAATGTATGGGCACCCAGTCTAATTCATTCATATGCCCTCCTTCATACTCTTGAAGTACTCTGAATGCTTTATCCCAGATCTTTTCAGGCTGACTGTAACCACTGGCGTTGAAATGTAGATTTCCTGGAGGAGTCAAAATCTAAATTGTTTGAACCCAGCAGAATATCCATCTGGCATGCAGGGGTCACTCAGTGAATTTGTTGAATGAACAAATGAGAGTCCAATCTTTCCAGGAGTTAACTTGTAAAAGGCAAGGCAAGGAAGCTAAATACTAGAAATGATATTTTCCTAAGTTCTGTACCCATAGTAGGCCAAAGAGTGACATGTAACATTTGAGTCTTGATTGTTGAAACAGTCAAAGAGTGGTAACAAGCAGATATATCATCGGTGAAGGATAATCAAAAACATGCCCTTATTTAACAACATATTGAAATAATATCATGACCCACAAAGATAACTTCTAATACTGCTCTTTTGGTATTAACACTTAATATAATTTGCTATTGAATGCAGTTAAGTAAATATAGCCTTTATGTATAATTTTGCAAAATCACCTTGCCAGTAGTCCCCTAACATCAAAGATCCACTTAGAAGATCCCATTTTTTAACTTCAAATGGCTTTATTCTATTATTTTCTCATCTGCCTTTCTACTGAGTGGGTAAGCCACTTCAAGTTGTTTTCAGAGTCAGAAGGAGAGTCAAAATCAAGTACTCAGCAACTTTAATATTAATTGCCAAACTTAACCTAAAACATTTTAAACAGCCATTTACCTGAATACAAAGCTGATCTGGGACTTCTAACAACCTACTCGTGTTTGTGTCAGTGAAAAGGGAGGACTTTTAGTTCAGGGCTCACCTGGTTTCCCCCGAGGCCATGACATGTGTACAAAATTAACGGTTTGCCTCCTTGATTATTTTCTCCAACATCCAGACACAGAGGCTGACCAATGCTTTTAATCTGAAGGAAAATTTTCAAGTTATAGAAAAAAATTTTAATCTATGTGGTTGATATATTTTTTCAATTAATTTCAATAGTAATGTAAAATCTCAAAAGCCATAAACCAGAAAGTATTCCAATTTTCCCTGAACCACATAAATGTTTGTGGCGAGGCATATACCAAGTAAAAAGGAGCCGAAAATACTCACATATCCAGATATAACAGGATTAAGGTCTGGCACATATGCTTCTGGATAAATAGTGTTCAGATACCATGTAAAATTTTTACATTGAAGGCGGTGCTTTATTTCAAATCTTTTTGAAAGATCACCAAATGATTTCTGGAGAAAGATGAGAAGTAAAAAGAATGCTTAATCAAAACAGCACTGACAAAGGAGTTCAAATGCTATGATTTGTATTTATATTTGGGTCTTAAAAAAAGAATTCTGGGCCAAAATGCAAGATGCAATTTAACTGCATTCACCATTTATTCAGGCAAAAAGTACGCCTCCCTGCTTGTTTCTGCCTTGAAAGAGAATCAAGTTACCACTGTGGGTGCTGACGTAAGCCTATTTTATTCTTTCTTTGTGCTACCAAACCTCCCTTACTGAGGCAAAGATCTTTAGAGAAATGGTAGTGGGAGAATCCAAAATTGATCCTCATTTTACACCCAAAAATTATCTGTGAAGTGAGGTGTGAGGAAGCAGGTATAAACAAACAGTTGCCGGGACACCTGGGCGGCTCAGTCAGTTAAGCATGACTCTTGATTTTAGCTCAGGTCATGATCTCAGGGTTGTAGGATCAAGCTCTACCTTGGGCCCTGCACTGATCGAAGTTGGCAGAGAAAATATTTAACCTTAATTGAAATGATAAGCTTGAGTATTTAAGCTACTTATGTATTTTATATATATTCTCCCTCTCCCTCTGCCCCTCGCCCCCCCCACTCTCTCTCTCTTTCTCAAAAAAATTACATAAATAAAATAAACAGTTGCCAATACAATCTAATTCGTATCTCTTCTCCAGTCAAGACTACAAAAGACAACACAATGGGGCATAATTTTTTTTCTAGTTTTAAGGGTGTTACTCCTTAACAATAACAAAGTATTCATAGAAAAAGGCAAGTTTTTAATCAATTGCATTTTATTTTCCTTTATTTTAAAAAGACTAAGAAAAAAAAATTTTAAAGAACACTGTTAAACTGAAAAGGTATTTGGTCTATAGGCAAAATTTTAAAGAAAAATTATATTTAGTACCTAAATATATACAAAGTTTAAACACTCAAGCTTACCATTTCAACTTAAGGTAAATATTTTCTCTGCCAACATCAATGTCTTGAATCCAGGGGTTTTAGCAAAAAGGGTAAAACTCTAAAGGACTTCTGGCTAACTTAGGCATTTTATCACAAGATCTGTTTGCCCTGTGGTAAAAACAAGGGTTTACTGGCTCGCTTGCCCCTTTGTGGGTGACAAGGGAGTGTAAGCTGCAGTTAGCGTCCACCTGCCTGCTTAGCCAAGTACCCGTGTGCAGTACACAGTCTGCCCAATTTGTCCTGCCGGCCTTACATAAACAGATAACAATCTAATCCAGTAGTGCTCTGACTTTGCATCTTACTAACATGTTACAGGGAGATACTGGAGACCAAAGAAAAGCTGGAAAGAGGTAACCAGACCTTTTGTTGTAACAGTCAAAATGCTAATGCCCTTTAATCTCAATATATACCCCCTGCAAATCAGCACTGTTTCTTAAAAAGGGTTGGGTGCCATTCACTGAGGCACACTCCTAAAACGTCTAGTTCATTTACCACAACCAATATCGAACCCGTTGGACCTCAGTACCAATGTATTAAGCATCACAATTCTGCAAAGCTTTTATCCATGACAGGTCAGTAACAACAGTGCCATACATTTGCGAACACTTACTTCTTTATTTCATGACTACTCTGGGAGATAGGCAAGTATTTCACCTCTCAAGACGGAGAAGCAGAAAGAAGAAGGTTGGCTGAGCACACACCCCATGTTGGGCCAACCTCTCAACCACCCTATGAAGTGTCATCCCATTCTACAGTCTCAAAGGGGCTTTGCCAAGGTAACCCCTCCAGCAAGCAGTGCAACCAGAACTTGAAATAAAAAAAAAGGCTTGGGGCACCTGGGTGGCTCAGTTGGTTAAGCGTCTGCCATGATCTTGGGGGTCTGGGGATCAAGCCCCACATCAGGCTCCCTGCTCAGCGGGGAGTCTGCTTCTCCTTCTGCCTCTCCCCTCTCCCCTCTGCTTGTGCTCCCTCTCTCTCAAATAAATAAATAAAATCTTTAAAAAATATTTTTTAAAAAGCCTTGATATTCCTGGTTTATTATCCTGCCACATTCTGACACTGTGTCCATCCCCAGTTCAAAAAGCCACTTAGCACCTTTCTTTAGGTGTTAATTGCATCACCTAAAACCAGTTAAAAGTGGTTCCACTTAATCTTACTTTTCTTTGAGGAAAATCCTGAACCAAGGCAGTTACAAAAACAAAATATCTTCCATATTTAAAGAGTAACATCAAGTGGAATGCCTAATTTTTTTAAAAAGCAGCTTACTTGACTTTTCCTTAAAAAGAGAAAAAAACTGGCATCAATAAGATATATTTTGAGTTTAAAAAAACAAATTCAAACATAATTTTTTATAATGTTTTGTACTTGAACTGACTCAAATAAAAGAATATGTGAACTTGGTGTGGATTTTAATTGTAATTTAATTATTTAGCTCTAACTTACTTGTTTAACAATTTTTGCTGCATCTGTGTTTCTCCTATAAAATATTTCCTTGTATTCATCCATCCAGACTTCTGCAAGGCGAACTTGGTTGCGAGCAATCACCTGAGTGCCTTTTGGAAAGGTATGAGGGCTTTTGCTGCGAAAAACATGTCCAACAACAGAGCAAGGCATAATCTCCAACTGCCCACCACATTGCCATACCTGATAATTAATGATATTTGTTTAATTTACAGTATATTTACAAAACCAAAGTGCTGCTTTTAAGTTCATCTTTAAGATACTAATAAAAACAAAATATAGAAAAGAAATTTATTATAACCACAAATAGTCTCTGTCCCCTCCAGTTCAACTTAAATTCTTAAATAATAAAAAACAGTTTTATGAAATGGTACAAAAACTAAAGACAAAAAGGCATATTTTCAGAAAGTAATTTAATAAAATAGTGATTTCAGATCTTTCATAAAAACAAAGCCCCACGTTTCTTTTTTTTTTTTTTTTTTTGCAAACAATTATGCAAGCTCTCTAATATATATACCAAAGACCAAAGGCTCTTTTGTATTTGACTTCTACCTTCTTACACAAGCTACATGGTCACTTCACTTGAACCAAAGATTCTCTCTTCTATGGCAGGAACTAGCAGTCTTGGAGTAAGTGGACCCAGACTCTATTTACTCCTTGCATATTCAATTTTGTAATTAAGAAAACAATTCCAGATAATACCCAAGTACAGTCTTGTGAAGTAGTTGGTCATTATAAAAAACTCATACCTATTTAGAGATAGAGGGTCAAAAAACTTATTTGGGAAATTATTAAATCAATACCTACTCACTTAAAAATCTTTAATACAGCAATCAGTTCTGCTGTAGTCACTAAGCAAAAAATCTAAAATGAAGACATGTTTAAATAGTCTGTGCTAGTATTAGGGCAAGAGGTCATATTCTTTTTTTTAAACAAATGAGAAAACTCAGTGGTATATTTAATTCAACAAATTGTGCCTGAAATCTAACATGTGTTAGGGGTTGGGAATACTTAAATGAATTAAAAAAGGCCCTCCCTTGAGCAGTTCAAATTTGGCTAAGATCATCATTGCCATTATGTGACGGAGCCAGAACTAAAACTTAAATCTTCTAACTCCTAGTTCAGTTCTTTTCCCACTAAATTCCAGTCTAAAAGATGAAAAATGAATGACAGAGTCATTGCAGAAAATGAACTCATGAAATCAAATAAGTGTACGTGGAGACCATCCAAAGTTTTTGTTTTGTTTCTCATATTAACTTTTAATATGCAGAGGAAAAAAAAAAGCTCATTCAATGCAAAGAGTTAATGTCTTTTTAAAATTATACACAAATGTTTTTCCATCCTGACTCCCTTGATAATCAACTCATTTCCTGAAGCACTAGATTGAATTATATTTATCTTGGCTGGAATTCAGTAGCTACAAGTGCATTAATTGGTGCTATTGGCTGAACACAGGCGTTTAACTGATTCCTCTTGTTACATTGGCAGCAATGAGTTACATTTTAAAAGAAATACCCTTATTCTAAAATTTCTAGCAATTAAATTTTAGAAAGCACAAAAAGTAAAGACAGCACACATCTATGATAATCTGTATCAGCCAATTAGAACAAAATGTGTATTTTACTGTTTAATATGTACTGTATTTATAAACTTACTCTGAAAGACATTTCTATATTTTCACCTCCCCAGATTTCCATTTCTTCATCGTAAGTTCCAATATATTCAAAATATTCTTTTGATATGGAAAAAAGGCCTCCTGCAAAAGTGGGTGTTCTGAAAAATAATCCATTGTCAAACTTCGTTATAAAAATTAAATAAGAAAGAAGAACTTATTTAAAGAGCAACTGAATCAAATTCCCAAACAAATTAAAGAGAGATCACAATTTCAAAAGTTTTACATAGGTTAATAAAAACTAAAAATGCTATCTTCAGAGTCAAGTTTTGTGGGGGTGAAGGGTAGTAGTTTAAATATCCTTTTCCCAGCAGAACAGAATTATGAAGTGTCTTCTAACCAAGCCTAAAGATTCTGAAATAATGATTTATGAGGAAGACTAAAGACCTCACTTACTTCTACTTCCTGCTCAGTAATATCATGCGTAAATATATATATAAATGGCTTTTCATTCCCTACATAGAATGTGTATGTTCTTTATCTTGTTAGTGTGAATTACCTTGCAGGCAAAAACTGTAAAAAGGAAAGAGTGATTACATGTTTAAATAACTGAACTGCATATAAGACTTTGAGAGCAATCATCTTACTTAATTGGGTAGGTTTCATCTTTCCTTCTTTGCCTCTCGTGATCAGGAAGCGATTCCCAGCCAAATGAAAGACTCCAGTCAAAGTTTCCACGTTTGTGATTACTTCCATAAGGAGAAGGTTTGTTGAATTCAAACGTGTTTAGATCTATGGATGCGATATCCGGACTCACAACTGCTGTGTAGTTCTCGGCTATTCTAGCCAACAAAGGTTCTAACCAGCCATAGAAACACTCACCTGGAAGGAACATAATCCCAATCAATCCATTGAAAACACTGAGGGTTTTCTCCTTTGTTTTTTGAAGACAGTTTAGAGAAATGAATAATAGTCAATTGTGTTTTGAACATTTAACATCGAGGAGATTTCTTAAAGGTTTCTTGTGATACGATGAGGGTAAAGCAAGATTCAGCATAGTTAGGAAAGTTTGTATACAGGAGATGATTTTTTTTTTTTTTTACCTTAGTGAGGAAGTAAAATGACACTGGAGTATTTAAGTTTCAGATGCTGTGTTTCCCTCTGAAACGAGCTATGAATCAAAGGTAACTTCTTGCTGATCCATGCCACCTAAACCCAGAAGTGTTCTGATTTATTAAACTCTCCCTGAGTAAGGTGTAGTAATCAAAATCATCATTTCTCTGACTGAGTCTTAGGAAAAAATAAGTCAAGGAGTCAGAATATTTTGATTTCAGCAGTTGGAGAAGGACCATTCAAACCTGCCCCAGCCCTAATGGAAAGTGGGGGCAAAGGAATGCCATAAAAAAGTCTTGGCCTGGCCAGGCTCACTTAACACACAGAATTCGGGAGATTCAGTCCTACCAAGGTTTCCCCATCAGGCAGAATTTGGCAGTTATTAGGAGGACCACTTGGTATCATGGAGATCCATCAAATACATTTGCCTGAGAGGAAGAATGCCCAGTCTGACATAATTGTAATTTTGGACCAGGAGAGGAAATATTGGAGAATGAACCATTTCCTTTTTTAAACACCTCTCTCTTCATTTAAGAGCCAGGTATTAAGAAAGTACTGGATATGATAGCTCTAAAGAGACTCAAGCAAATCCAAAAGCCCTCTGTAACAATTAGCATATAACCCAAACCATTTGCCAGGTCAAACATAATCTAAGGGCTAGTCAATTCAATTCAAAACTAAATGCTCATACAAAGAGTATAACCCACTAAATTTATAGCTGAGGGACTAAGTGACATTTTAGTAATCCCTAAAATGCACTTTATTTTTTTATTTTTTTTATTTTTTCATTTTTCTAAGATTTTATTTATTTTTTGAATGAGAGAGAGAGAGACAGGGAGAGAGGGAAAACAAGCAGGGGGAGTGGGGGAGGGAGAAGCAGGCTTCCCGCCCAGCAGGGAGCCCAATGCGGGGCTAGATCCCAGGACCCTGGGATCAAGACCAGAGCCTAAGGAAGGCAGACATTTAATGACTGAGCCACCCAGGCGCCCCTCCCTAACATGTACTTTAAACATGGACTCTAAAAATACTATATACTTTCTTTAAAATCATTGACACTGGAGAACAAAACCATTAAAAATAAAAGGGGGGCGCCTGGGTGGCTCAGTTGGTTAAGCGACTGCCTTTGGCTCAGGTCATGATCCCAGGGTCCTGGGATCGAGCCCCACATCAGGCTCCCGGCTCAGCGGGGAGCCTGCTTCTCCCTCCCACCCTCTCCTCTCTCATGCTGTTTCTCTCTCGCTCGCTCTCTAATAAATAAATAAATAAAATCTTTAAAAAAAATAAAAAATAAAAAAATAAAAGGGAAAAAAACAGTAGCAATAAAACAAAAATGGATAATATTCATTCTAAAATGCCAGAAGAGTTTGGAACACAGCACAAGAGGAGTCTGCAAATCTTTGAAAAAAGAACTAAAATACAGAAATTGAAAGTATCAGGACCAGGACAAAACTTTCATTCATTTTAAACTGTTAAGAATCAACAGTAATAAGGAAAAACTTTTTTTTTTTTTTTTTGACAGAATGAGCATCTGAAAAAAAAAGCCCAGGCAAGGATAACTTGCTGGGGAAGTTGGTCACTGAAGGATACTGGAGTTGAGGAGCCTAAAACACAGAGGAGGTAAGAACTCCATTAAGTCAAAGGAGGTTCCTACCCAGAGCTGTAATCTGCTTCGGCCATCATTGCTATAATCACCAGTTGAAAATGATGTTAAAGAAAATACAATTAGTCATTTAAAGAAAAGTCGTCTTCAATTTTTAAATTGGAGGGAAGCAGAGGGAAAATGTTACAACTATGTCTATACATATATACTTACAGTGAGCATCTAAAAATGTGAGTGTTTCAGCTGTTGCAACTGTTGCTCCTAGCAACCTTGCAGTGATCAGACCTTTTCTCTCTCTTTGTCTGACTATTTTTACTATAGAAAATTGTTTTATATATTCTTCTAGTTTATCATGTAAGTACTCTGTAAGAAAAAAAATATCAGGATTAATTCTTCCTAAGTTTATATTCATATATAACACATGAAGGCTAATTAAAAAAACCACAGAGCAATGATATCTCCACATTTGTTGTCTTAACAGTTGCACACACTCTTCCATTAAGATAAAAATTGTATATTTAGCTCTTTAATGAAAAAAAATATAGCTATATATGCAAATCTTAACTTCTGAACTACTATAACACAAAACGTTTTAACACAGACTTCTCCTGTACATGAAATATCAATAAATATATTTGGGAGAAAGCAGAGACTTCAAATGGAGTAGACCTCAGGAGTTAAGAAGACTCATTTAGGGGTCTAAGAACATTAGCTAAGGGAGTGAGGGAAACTGAATTTGGCCAAAAACGTATTTGACACTTTTTTAAAATTGGGATTTAAATCTGGAAATTTAAAGAACAATGACAAGTATCAAAAGGATTCTGATACTTAGGCAGTGATAATTTAAAACCAAAACATTGAGGAAAATGGCAAATAGCAAAGTCCAAGGCTATCGCAGTTTGGGAATATTTTTACAGAGTCAGCATAAAATTTTTGAAAGCTCTGGAGTCCCCTGACACACAATTTTTTTTTCCAGTAAAAATATGACAGAAGAAGGGAGCATGTAGGTGAGGAATGAAGCTAAAAACAGGCTAAATCTTATTAATGGGTATATAATTTAAGATATTCATTCCAATTTGGATGAGAGACATGATAAGCAAGAGTTAAAACAGTAGATAAAAGAAAACACATTAATCACATCAGTCAGGTGTTGCTCATATCGTGAAACAACTTCTTAAGTCTGCTTTTTCACCATTAAATTCATGATTTTTTGTTGAGTATATAATATAGTTCCTCAGGTAGCCTTCTTAGGCTCATAGTACAGCCTCAAAAAGATCTGGGAATGCTGAGAACATCAATAAATGTCCTAGGGTAGATGTTTGCTTCTGCCAGATTTCAGAAGCAAGTACAGATGACTTCATCTGTGATTATGTTTGTTTGTTTGTTTGTTTTCTATTCTCCAGTGGTACAGATAAATGAGTTGCTTATTCAAAGCTTAAACATTCATAAAGAAGGTGAGAGTCCAGGAACAACTTCTGTGGAAAATAAATCTAAACACTGTTGCCACAGAGTAACAGACTAACTTTTTAACTGCCTTCTCAGGTACCTCAGAATTAATTCTCTGAAAGACAAGCAGGATTGTAATTTATCTTAAAATATAAATCATGGATATTCCTGTTTTAACCATAGATTTGACTTGTAAAATAAAAACTTATATAAAAACATTTCAAAGGTCTTAATGGGGATTGATTTTTTTTTTTTTTAATGGAGTCACTACAGATTCCTTCAGTAAACTGTCTCACTGTTTGATTTGTTAAGGAATTTTTCATTTACCCACAACTTCTGAACTTCCTATACATTTTTATCTGCCCCTTAAATTCAGTCCCCATCCATACCCATCTTTTTGTGAGGTTAAGAGCACAAAGCTGTGAAATCCGATCTCCTGGGTTTATCTATTTATAGCACCATTACTTTTAGCTGTGTGACCTTAGGTAAGTTATTTTATTTTACCTGTACCTCAGTTTATCTCTAAGATGGGGATAATAACACCCTCACAGGGGATTGCTGGGAGGATAAAATGAAAAATTACTATACAAATAAAGCATTTAAGACAGGGCTTACCACATGACCTATGCTCTGACAATGTTGATTATCTTTTGTTTTACTATCATTGGGACTTACCTATCTTTGTCACTTGATTATCCACATATTTTTGCTGCTTTTCCCTAAACCAACTGAAATCAAGGATTATCATTTCTACCTCACACACTCCTTTACAGTGACTAGGGACACATTTTCCATAGTGGGTACTCATCATTAGATAGACCATTTATTCAATAAGACAAATTAATTACATTAGTATGCAAAGATATCCCTCACCAAGAAAACTATTAATTATTATAAAGAATTATAAAAATATCCAGGCCCTGGTGCCTGAGTGGCTCAGTTGGTTAAGCCACTGCCTTTGGCTCAGGTCATGATCCTGGAGTCTCAGGATTGAGTCCCACATTGGGCTCCCTGCTCAGCAGGGAGTCTGCTTCTCCCTCTGACCCTCCCTCCATCTCATGCTCTCTCCTCTCTCTCTAAAATAAATAAATAAAATCTTGAAATATATATATATATATATATATATATATATATATATATATATATCCAGGCCCTTTGACCAAGCAGTCTAACTTACCCAAAGATACAATTCAAATGGAGGAAAATAACACAAGCACAAGGATATTCATTAAACACTGTAGAGTGAATAAAGGTGAATGGTTAAGTAAAATGGTCCATCATGGTCATCAAAAATAAAGTTCTGAAGGTGAAAGAAATGGGCTAATAATAATATTATATGAAAATGTCAGATTTCAAAATTGATTTCTGGCATGGATATAATTAGATAAACATGTTTATTTAGACAGTGATTAAGAAAGAAATAGAAAAATTAAAATGAAATAGGAAGATTATGATTGGATATCACTTTCGTTTTTTTAAAAGAGATTTTATTTATTTGAGAGAGAGAGCACGCGTGTGCACGCATGAGAGCATGAGAGAGAGAGAGAGAGCTTAAGCAGGGGGAGAGGCAGTGGGAGAAGCAGACTCTCCGCTGAACAGGGAGCGGTGTGTGGGACTCAATCCCGGGACCCTGGGATCATGACCTGACCCAAAGGCAGATGCTTAACCAACTGAGCCACCCAGGGCCCCCACTTTTCTTTCTGATTTCCTTTAAATCTATTAATTTTATTTGTACAATTAAATAATAGAAGTTACTTTCAACTGAAGGCTTACTACAAGTAGCCTTACTGTGGCCCCGATTTCTCACTGCTTGAAAAATCAAACAAAATAAAAATCATCTGAGAAGAAAGCTCACAAAACCAGAGCAGGAATTTTTTTTTAACGACAAAACCTATGAGAGACATGCAGAACTTAATTAAATGTCACTTAAAACTCTATGGACTGCAGACCAAGTGGAAAGAATCAGAAAAAATTCTGAACATTTTAAGCAGTAAATAAATTAGTTGATTACAATTAAGTGGTGATATAACCTGGGTAGGAGGACTGGAAATTCAAGTCAGAGATCTGTATGTAGTGTTACCCATGAGGAGGAGACTTGAATTATAAAACTTGCCCATTTGGTGAATTGATTTCACATCCAGGTCAAAAATCTCTGGTGATAAGCAACCTTATTCCACTTAGATGTTAATGTAACTTCAAAACATAATCTCAGTTCACTCATGATATTTTGAAATTATAGAAATGTTTAGGATTGTATGTAGAAATAATTAAATAAGCCAGGTTAATAATTTTATGTTTTATTCACTTATTATCATTTCTTAAGTCTGGATAAATCTTGTTATTGATGACGTCACTTAACAAGCAGTATTTTTTTTTCTTTTTTCATAGTACGTAAAGTAATGGTTTATCTTAAAATAGATGTTGCTTTGGATTTGATGAAAGAGTATTACTATCTCCATTTTATAGATGAGGAAACAGCTAATTAGTATTAGAGTTGGAATTTGACCTTAAAGAATTTGGATCCAAACTCAACTCATTCAGGAATAAATTCTGTGATCATTGAAATAATCTGTATCTGACTGATATTTAAAATACTTGTAATGTTTGAAAATTTAGCAACATAGGGTATTTGTCTGATTAGCCTTGTGATTCCAATTTAAAATGTGTAATTTAGGACCTGACAATTGACTGGTAATTTTAAGTATAAATGCATTAAAGAATTTAGCTAACTTTGTAAACAATATTGGCATATTTAGCAGCCAAAGTAAAACAGAATGTAGCGACTCTTTAATGATTTTTAACTACTCATTTATATTATTAATATATTATTTATATTAACTCATCTAATCTTCAAAACAACCCTAGGAGTTATGCACTACTTACGTATTTCCTCAATTCTAAGCTGCACAATTGGAAACTTCTTATAATCAATGGCATCTTTGTTTTAATTGTCTGTGAGGGTTTTTTATTCAAGTGGTAAACAAACTAATGATGTATCATACAATACATTTGATGAAATATGGCGTTTTCCCCATTTTACTGAGAAAGAAACTGAGACATAGAGGAATTAAGTAATTTGCCCAAGTTACATAGCTGGTTAGGACCAGAGCTGGGATTCAAACCAAGGCAGCCTGACTCAAGGCTCAAGTTTGTGTTCTTAACCACGATGCCTTACAATAAAAGTCTTACACCGAGGACTACAAAGTTATGAATCATGGTACTTCATACATTTCTGAACTCTAAAATATTTAAATATGGACACACTTAGGTTCTCCTTTCATCCATCATACCTACCATTCAAGGTATTATATTCAAGTTCTGAGGTGGCATACAGAGAGTACAATATAATAAAATAGACTTTGGACAACATCAGATGGGATTTACTTGGGAAACAATCTAATTTGCATGTGCTTTCTTACCATCTACACTAGCATCATCCACCAAAATGATTTCCTTCAGCAGTATGGCGGGGGAAGAATAAAGCACACTGTGGACAGTTCTAAGCAGCGTGGACCAGGCTTCATTATGAAAAACTATTATGACACTGGTGGTAGGCAGGGGAGGACAGCGCTTAAATTTTTGTTCAATACATCTAGAAGAAGTCAAAGAAGTAGAAGAACAATTATGAATTTTATTACTTTATTTCACAGCTATGTCATTACTAAAATTATCATTATTTAACCTTTATCACCATAGGAACAATAGTGGACAAATATTTTCTATGTAAGTTGATCTTAATGCTATGGGAATATAAATAGATCACAACAAATTTTTTTACACAGAGATCATGTCCACTGACACAGATTACACGTCAAGGATTAAAATATGCTATTGTAAGTTTTCTCAACAATATAAAACACAAATAGCATTTCAAAAAGGGAAAATAACCTACAAGTGACACAAACCTGTAAAAATGGAAAATACTTGTAATTGCTCAAATAAAAACCAAGTTTTTCTCCTTCCTTGTAGAAATCATCCCTTTTTCTTATTACTTGCAATTTTTTAAACAGTGCAACTTTATTAAATGAATATTTATCTTTGCAGAGATTCTTATTTTCCTATGTAATATTTCTCAAGTTTTTAAAATCAATTTACTTAATCTATACTTGAACCAAAAGGGAAAAAATGGCTTACCATAAAATCTATTTTTTATGGTGTTTATGACTCAGCAAGACTTATTAAGTTGCTACCATATGCCATGCTGTGTTAAAGATTTTGCTCCAATAATCTGATCCACAGTTTATTTAAATAAGACCTAGCATTTTACAATACTAAACTTAAGAATTTTAAATAAAAATCCTAAATCCATGTTAAAAAGTCCTGTGATCCTGTTACCTTATGAAACATTATGGGCACAAGGAGAGAAGTAGTTTTTGGCTGATTAATGGTAGTACCCATTAGTTAAACACATTAGTTACAGATTAACCTTGAATTCATTTTTATAATAACATCTTCCTCAATGAAAATAATCTTCATGTGAAGCCGTTAGGTGTGGGTGGATCTGTATGGTCTCCAGGCTTGGAGACTGAAGCTGACCACAGTCCCTTGCCTACTGAGTTGAGGTGGGGATCAAAAGATACAACATATAGTAGAGGGCTTCAGACCACCGTAAAACCAAACAAAGTGACCCCGGGACACAAAAGATGTGTGGTCTATGGTAAAGATAAATAAAGAAAATAACTATCTTTAAGTTCACTTAAAAATCATAAATGGTTGTACAATTATAGACAATAGAGTATAAAATCCTCCCACACAGTAAAAAGGCACCACAAATACAGTGTGTGAACAATCAAACAGTGCTGTTCAAACCCAAAGATAAAGAAGTAAATCATTCACTTATGGAGATAAGAGTCTAGCACGCTTCAAATACTCTGTGAGGGTCCGTGGAGAAACCAGAGCCCCCAGTATGATACCAGAGGCCTGGGAAAGCCACCCTAAGAGAGATACCCTATAAACTCTCATGAATCACTTTCATAGCCATACCTCAGTATGAATGTGTTTCAGATCCTTTTCTGAGAAGAGGTCTTTAGGGTGGAATATTTGTAGTGATAAAAAAGGAATTAGATTGAGGATAGAGTATTAACAGAGTGTGTCAACACTGCTGAGTAAGAAAAGGAGAGGAAAGTTATAAGTGAAAGTGATTTTGCTCTCTCGTGCCTTCATGATTTCAAATATATATGCATAATCAGAAGCAAATAATCACATTCATCCTCACTGACAGATGAAAGCAAACCATTTATTTTAGATTGAATTTTGGATAAACTACCAATTAGAAATAAAGTCCAAACACAAACTACCTATTCATAATTACTCTTGACTCACAATTACACAGAAACAAATGACTAAATATAAGCTTGTATTTTTAAGACATAAAGGTTTACAAACCAACATAAACTAAAAGTAAAAATTATTAAAAACTCCATGCTATTTTCCTTTAAAAAAAAACCTTATGACTTAATTGTCTTATAAGCATTTTGGGGAGGAGTTTGGGGATTAAAAAAAAAATTTCCCTACATTTACTTGTCATGGGACTAATAAATATAATATTAATTGAGAATTACAAAAAGGTTTTGGAATTTTAAATATAAAACCTCACAAAAATTCTCATAAATAAAATCTGATCACTTTAATCTTACAAGGCTTTCCCTCAGTTTAAGCTAGGATTTATCTGCTTAACTGATAACTACTAATACCAAGTAAAGGTGTCATGTTATAACATTAATGCAAGTGATAATAAAATTTCACAGTATGATTTTATAAACCCCAATTATTCTGAAACAATAAAAAAGTATGTTTAACTTATGCTTTAGAAATTTTTTCACGTCATTTAAAGTAGTGAAATCAAACAACTTACCAAACTGACTGCATATTCCCAGTCAAACCATTTGTAAAATCTGACATATAGATATGTGCTTAAATTATTACATGAACATCTGCCTTTGGGAGACCCTGGATCTATATTTTTAATGAGCATGGAAAAGATCAGCAATTCTTCAGAAAATGTGTTCCTTGCTGATATAGGTTAAATTTGAAGTAAGAAAGTGTTAAATCTTCACCAGTTCTTCAGTTCTAGGTATCCAATTCCTATCCAAAAAAGGTTCTTTTGAGTGCTTAGTTGTTTTTCACTTACAATAATTTCATTAGTGAATACTATTGTAGCTCCTTAATGCTATATTGGGGGGAAAAACTTATCTTGAGCTGACATTGACTGTCACATCAAAGAATAAAAATTATGCTTCTTGATTTGTGATGTGGATTGCTTTTTAGTCAAGACCTCTCCCCAAATCAGTCAAATGCAATACTGCATTTTAACTATTAACATAAGAAAGGAACTATTCTGTGCCTTGTTATGAAGGTAGAATATTTTACAGACATCCATTTGTTTCTTCACACATTCATTTAAAAATGATGAGCACCTTAACTTTGAATCACACAGATTAGAATAGAGAGACAGAAGTCTAATCTACACAACTTCAATATTGAGTGATTCATAGTTAGAACAGGTATTCATGATCATAACTCTAGAAAAATATGAGTGAAGCCATAGACTTAAGTCTATAAAAGTTCTTTTCTTCAGGTTCACTTCCAAATATAATTCTATCATAACCAGAAAGCAAATACGTAGGCATCGCTCGCTTGCAGTTTGTCTATCTTACACTTTCAACCAATCAACGGTGGTTTGAAAGTGGTGGAATTTATTTTAGCCTATTTGAATTCAGATAGAGCATTTGAACACAACCTCAAAGATAACAAAATGGTTAACTAAGGAGAGCACAGTAGGATCTGGAGGGAAACCATAGTAAAAATACTGTGTACTTGAGATAACATGTAAACAAAGTGACATAAAAAGCAATGTTGGCCTCTCAGAAGCTAAAGGGAGACATTTCTATACATATGATACTCAACAAAACTCTGGAGAAAAAAAAAATCATAATTGAATTAGCAATTTAACAATATTGTTCCTTAAAAGAAAGGTTACAAAAGGTTACAGGGCATTGTGAAATACAATTACAGTACTGAAAGTAGCCACAAAGTCTGTGACTTAGTTCATAGAATATTCTTATCTAATAGCTCCAAAATCTTGGCACTTTTTTAAACATTTCTATTTATTCTATAGCAATACACAGAGGAGAACCGAGACAGCTCCTCCGCCTCCCACATTTCCCATAAAAACGGCCCCATATTCCCTACTTAATAGATTAGAAAACTAAAGCATTTAAGAATAAAGGATTTCTTTGTGGTTCTACAGAAATCAGATCTAAAATTTAGTTTTCCAATTTGTAAGGTAACAACTTTTCATGTCTGCAATGCCTCACCAAGCACAGATATGGTTGGCCTCAATACTAAACAAAAACATAATTAAACAAATTAAACAGCAATTGTTGATATTTGCCTCAGTGTGGCTGAAGAACAAGCACATTCTTTAGTTAATGCCCCTCCCCAGAAACCCTAATGTTAAACAGTAAACAATGAATATTCTTCAACATACTCAGGAGGTCGAGTGTCTGGTCCAAGATCTCGGTGTAAAGAAATCCTGTCACTTGCAAAAGCGTTAAAACAGTGTTTGGCTTCTCCACGTTCTTTTTCCTTCTGCTCTTCAACACTTAAATTGGTTGTCTTGAATGCTTTACCAGAAGCACCAGGTGCATTGGAATCCTGAGGTGGGCGGTCAAGAACCGGTTTCAATTCTGCTGCTGTATAATATCCTTGCAAACAGGGTCTCTCACCAGCATCAATGCTTTGCCTGACAGGTGCTCCTATTTGCATTTTTGGCATTGCATCTTTAATATTGTTTACAGCTTCTAACATTAAATCAAACATCTTGTTTTTGTTTATATTTCTTTCCATCTTTGATTCCTCTTTGGAATATTGAACACTTACTTCTCTTTGCATTAAAATCAAAAATATTATAAAGAAAAAAATTACTGCACCAAGCTTCCAGAACTTTTTATGATAATGTCTTTTAAGATGTAATTTTACTAGTCGCTTTATGTGAGCCATTCTGACATTAAAAGCTTGCCACTTGACAAATAACAGTTATAGTTTCCTCTGTTACTTATATTTTTTATCATAGAGTTGCTGGCAAGAAGATTTCATTAAATGGTAATACCTATAAACAGAAATGATAAATGGCATTAGTAGCTATTCATTCCTATAGGCAGGGGTCAATTCATTCATTCAAGCAACAGCTAAACATAAGGTATAAACAACGTACTCTTATGGTTAACAAAAATACAAAAATATCTTGCCCTCAAGAAATTACACTTTTGGAAGAACACATTGCTATAATTAGTTATAATCTATTAAGGCTATAAAACATTAGGGATTTCCCTCCAGTAAAAAAAAAAAAAAAAAACCTTGTAAGCTGTGGCTAATATTTACTATATGATAGGCATATAATTATTTTTATAAACAAATTTAGAGAATTTTTAAAAAGGTATCTTAACTCAATGACCAAGGGGCCAAAAGACTTCATTGAATTGATTATAAAGAAAGGGGGAAATCCATAAGAAAGCAAAGGTATATAGGGACTGTTAGGCATACATCTAAAATAGTGGCTTTTATTTTATGGAATTTGCCCTCAATGTATGAACCTCTACTCCAAACGAATCAGTTAAGATTATAAACTGGCATGCTCTCAAATTTGTTTACCTGATAATACTTGTGAATCCTGACAGAACCAATAAAGACTAGAAAATTAAGAGCATCTATTGCATTTTTATACCACAGCTATTTTCTTTTCTTTAACCACAGCTATTTTCAACAACTCACACAAATACAAAATCTAACAGCAAAAAGAAGATGGCACTAAGCTTTACTTGAAGTGACTCTAAAAAGGCAACAAAGATCATTGAGTTACAAAAGCAGTATTTGGTTTAATAAAATACTGCTTGCAGTTGACCCTAAGAACAGAGCAACATGTTTATTAAACTCTAATATGGGCCACCAAAAATGAAAGAAAAGAAAAAGAAAAAAGAGAACTTTGATGACAGCCTGAGTCACAGTGAGGGTTGATTTTCTTTATGATGAAGTTTTAAAAAAGGCAATATGAAGGGGTTTCAGTATATAATTACATACCATGCACCATTATACTCAATCCTATTTGCAGGGGCAAAGGGGAAGGAAAATGACTTTTTCCCTAAATCCTAACCATGTTTTAAGTCAAATTTAATTTATAGAAGTGAAAACTACGTTTGACACTTTATTCAGTTTCTCTTCCAAAGATATTGCTAAATTTAAAATTAAAAAGCCAAGTTCTAAGATGGATTCTCTGGCCTTTAGTAAGACATTTTAAGCTAAATAAATAAAATACGCAGAACTTGAATAGTTAGTTCTATATACTACCTCTATTTGGAAAGATGTATATGTATGTATGTATGTATGTATGTATGTATGGAATAGACACTTTGGCTTCAAAAGATAACTCAATTATAATGTATATTGCTCATAAAAATGAGATTTCAATATTACTGAATTTGGGTTGCTTCAAGAGCCGCATGTAAGAATTAAAATGACCTGGTTAGCTTTTTACATTATTTAAAGACATAATATAAATAGTTTTAGAACCACACAAATGTTGCTGTGCAAATTCTTATGTATCAAATGTTGTGCTAGGCTCTGGCTACCAAATTAAAGATAGCTCTTACTTTCAAGGAGCAGAGACTAGTAGGAAATATGGCATGCCAACGTGCAACCATAAAACATGTGCTAAGATGGAAGACTGAAAGCAATACGGGAGGTAAGGAGAAATGTTAGGGAAATTTTGCCAAAGATAACACTGGTGAGCAGAATCTTGAAAAGATAAGCAATTTTTAGGCAGGTGGACAAGAGAGAAGAGAAAGAGAGAATGACAGATGCAAACACATAAAAGCAAGACAAGACATGGGCAGTCCAAGTGGAAGACACAGATAGGAAATAGCAGGAGGGGACGCTGGGAGGTCACTTAAAGACTAGCACACAAAGTGAGTCTGGAATCCACCAATTTTGTTCGGAGTGGAAGGAAATGGATTATATTAAGGAAGAATCATAATCATATTTATGTTTTAGATAAGTCACAGGTTCCTCAGCACCAGTAAAGGTGATGAATACCAAAGAAATGAGGAAGGTAGAAAGGATGGAGAGGACTAATTCAGGAGTACAGGAAGTAGAATCAAATAGGACTTGGTGAAAGAAAGGGAGAATGGAAGGTGGATGGCTGAAGTGATGACATTAACAAAGGCAGGGAATATAGGAAGAAGGGTAGACTTGGGGTGGGAATTAGATAATTTGTTCAGTTTGGGAGACAAATTTGAGATGCTGATAGGACTTCCAAGGTGAGTTCTCATGAGCAAAAAGATACATAGGACTGAAAATCAGGGAAAAGTTCTGTGCTAGAGATGAAAATGTGGGAGTCAGTCTTGGGGTACTGAAGAGTTCACCGACAGTATATACAGTAAAGAGGCCAGAGAAATAGCTACATTTAAGGGGTGGGAGGAAAAAGGATAAACTGGAAAGATAGATCAGGGGGAATATGAAAACAAAATAGAGGACAGTCAAGGGAAAACAGGTTAACAGATAAAGTATCCATGTCATGTGGATATAGATTTTACAACCTGCAGTTTACCCTTGAGAGATGTTAATTCTTTGACAGTTGGTTCATCTTTAAAAGTAAACTGCACTAGACCTAGTCCAATGGGCTTTAGTGCAAAACCAGGAATGAACCTCGGCAGAGAATCCACTAGACTAGTTATAGTCCTGCCTCCAACATCTAGGGCTTAGGATCTAGGGTGCATTCAGAATAATAGGGCAACAACCTGATCTAAGAGGTTCTAGGAAGATAAGAACAGGCAAAAGTTGAGGCTTCATAGGATAATGGTCACCTATGAAATACTACCTGATCACCTTTAATCACAGTTTGATAAATAGATACAAATCAACCTATGTTCACCCTCCTTCCTGTCCCTGAGTCAACCACCAAAAATCCCCTTCCCCAGTGCTGCTAGTGATATTAGATCTCCTGAGCAGCCAGATATAAGCTAGATTAGGAATTTGAGAAGGAATGAGCTGGTCTTCTTAGGATGTTTTAACAACACATAAATCAGGAAAGGGTTCAGGGAAAGTACAGAGTAAAGGGAGATGACAGAACTAGATACTTCTATAACAATGATGGTTTTCCCAAAATATTATATGCCAGAAGTCATATTTGTGGGTAGGGTCGGGAATGAGAAAGAAGGATGGAATTAATGAGGTGGTTGGAAGAAAGGTTTTTTTTTTTAGGAATAAATTATAAACTAGAAAAGTCCTTCATCAATCGGACAAATAATCCTATCATTGTGTGTGTGTGTGTGTGTGTGTGTGTGTGTGTGTGTGTCTCTCTATCTAAAGACGTCACTCAATTAGTAGGTTTTAGTTTAGGATGTCTCCAATGAGGGAGTCAAGGAAAACTCATGTAGGATACAGATAGTGTGTCCCTCATTCATGGTTGTTTTTCTGGCACTTACCAGAATGTTGGTGACACAGTGAACACACCCAATATAGGTTTGACTGGAAAAGGAAAGAAGGACCAAGATTTCATTCATTATTAGAAATAATAAAGCAATAATTCATTTCTGTTAAATGTTGATTAGGTCCCTGATATTTTAACATTACACAGGTTCTCATTTAGTCCTCCAACAATCTTGTGAAGTCATTCCCATTTTACTGACAAACACTGAATGTCAAACTGATTAAGGGGCTTGGCCAATGCCATTTGTTTAAGTGGAAAGGTAGCATTCTCCCAAATGTGTTCAAATTTGAACTAAATTACTGAGCTTTTAACTTATCTGAAATAAGATCTTTAAGGGTCAAAAATTGATACTCTAGGGGCACCTGGGTGGCTCAATCAGTGAGGCGGCTGACTTCTGATTTCGGCTCAGGTTGTGATCTTGGGGTCCTGGGACAGAGGCCTGAGTCAGGCTCTGCACTCAGAGGGGAGTCTGCTTGAGGAGTCTCTCTCTCCCTCCCGTTCTGCCCCTAACACTGCTTGCGTGCACTCTCTCTAAAATAAATAATTTTTTTTTTTAAAGAAGAATTGATATTCTAAATGTAAGGAGATAAGGGAAAAACCTAAGGAAAGAACTACAAATAGCTTCATATCAGGTAAGGTTTTCTGGACAAATGAGTTAAAAAGGAAAAAAAAAAAACCCACACAACTGTTTTCAGAGCGTATTTTTAGAAATAAAGATTGAGGATGAGATTGTAGATTTTAACAATGGAGGATTAACAGATTGAGTCCTTTCAGTAGCAGAGTCTACTAATGTAGGAACAGGATGCTTTCCTCTTTTCAGATTATTTCAGAAGGGAATAGTCTTTTATCAATTGCTGATCACTTGAAGATTCCAACATAAATCTCCCAGGGATTTTTATATGACTTTTCTGTCCTTTGCTGCTAATGTGCAGTATCAGGATTCCATTAATGAAAATTACACTCAACATTAAGCATCTCTATCAGCGGTCTTCAACTCTGGATACACATTAGCAGAAAGCTCTTTTAAAAAGAGTGCTTTAGGCTTCCCCTCTAGAGAGTTTGATTTAATTGTTCCAGGGGCAAGGCATACATAGGGCCTGCTTTTGTTGTTATTTTAGGCTCTCTAGATAATTCTTTTTTTTTTTTAGATTTTATTTATTTGACAGAGACACAGTGAGAGAGGGAACACAAGCAGGGAGAGTGGGAGAGGGAGAAGCAGGCTTCCTGCGGAGCAGAGAGCCCCATGCGAGGCTCGATCCCAGGACCCTGGGATCATGACTTGAGCCGAAGGCAGACGCTTAACTGACTGAGCCACCCAGGCACCCCCAAAATAGATTCTTGATATAAAATGACCAAAAGTTATTTTGACTTAGATAGATTAGATGAAATCCAAAGCATGAATGGCCCAAAGTTTCCTGAAAAGGCTTAGAAATTAATGGTGATATAAATGAGGCACTGGGGTTTTATTACTAATTATAGTGTTGTAAAATCATTTTTAAAATATTTTATTCCCATTATAAAGATGGAAAAACCCATATTCTGAACAATAAAACACATAATCCAACATAATAAATGAATGAGTTAAAGAAAACCAGAATTCTTAATTCCCATTCCTGGGAATAACATCATGTTCCTAGACCTCACTACTTACCAAATTTGAAGACCTATGTGAAAACAGCCAGTGAAACAAAACAAATTTCTCCTAGAATCAACTTCCAATTAAACTCAGAAGTTTCAGAGATGAAAAAACAAAAAATCAGCACAACAGCAAATTCAGGATATAGAAACGAGCTGATGAAGGTCTTGTTCTTATTGTACTTTCTAAACCCTTAAATACACCTATCTAAAATGGTCACTTGCTAATTATAAAACATCAGATTCACAGGAGATAGGAATACCATGAAATTGTTTTTTAAACTAGAAAAAATTAATTTAAATTCAAAGACCTTCTAAATTCTAAAGTATAAATGTCTAAAATTAGAAAAATAAAATAAAATTCAGAAGCCCCTGGTCTTAAAGAATATCTATATGCTAGTTTATATGTAGACATTACAAGAGGGCATTAATAATAAATAAAAATATCCACAAAATGATATTTTATAAGGCTAAAACAATATGCATTATTCTAACAGTCTGTGAGACTGGGTTAAAATCAATGGATTATTCTCAGGGGTAAAAATATGTTTCTCTCTGAAGAGAAAGAACTGAAATACCACAAATTAAAATAATCCAACTACAAAGCTGTGGCTACCAGTTATGTAGACTATGGTTTCTCAAACTCTAGTGTGACAATGAATCACCTGAGAATGTTGTTTAAATGCAGATTCAAATGGGAAAAGATCAAGATAAGATCCATCTTTAGTCTCTGTTGTCCCTTCCAGGTGGAAAAGGACACATTGCAAAAACATTAGTTAAGCTGTTAGTTTAATTTAAAAATTCCAACTGAAGCAATCTTCTAAAGCAGTAAAAACAGAGCATTTCATAACTGCACATGAAAGTAACATTTAATAAAATAAGAGGAAAGTGGTTCTTTCCATTTCTTGTTCCTATATTCAAGAGAATAAACTTTTACATCCCCAGGGATTTAAGGTCTGGTTCCAGGTGACTTTAACTGGCACAAAGCCTAATTGGTATATGAAATGTGCTTGCTACTGCAAGAATTAAAGCATGATATAAAGAGTTAAGGGTAATCACAAAAAGCAAAAAATTACAAAACTATATACCTAAAATGTAGCATAGATTGTAGATTAAGAAAAGTATAGCACTGCAAAATTAATATATACTGAATCACTGCCACACATTATCATCTAGATTTCCCAATCAAATTAAAACAAAACAAAACAAAACAACAACAACAAAAAACTTGTCCTAATAATAAACCTTATGGGCTCGGGCAGAGATTTTATTAAGTGCCCTCATCTGCTGGTTAGGGAAGGGAGGAGTGGCAGGAAGTCATTTCTGCTTGTATTCATTGGTAAAATCAAATTTCACAGTGACTTGCTATTGTGGTTTGTTAGTTTTGATTATGTCTAAGTCCATGTCCACATCCTTGCCTGCAATTCTTCTGAGCAGGAAGTGACTTGTGGATGTATGACAGGTGACAAACACTGATGCAAAGCAAACTGCACCGAGATGGAGGAGGCAGAAACATCCCAAAGATCCCAGCTAAAGACAAAGTAGAGTAGCTCTGGCTGGCTGGAAAATGCCACCAGTGGACAACTAATTGCATGTAATTGTCATAGAGTAGGATGACTTTCTGAACAGTAGTATCTGCAGGTTATGTGACAAAGAGCCTAGTGACAGAGTTGACCTCCAACAACTTAGAGGCACAGGTTTTAATACAGAAAAGCGTGTGGCCAAACATCCAACTTCTCAGCTAAACCTGGTCAGATAAGCATCTCCATTAACAATATTATCTTTGAAGGTGAAAGGTTATAGACAGGATCTTGATTTTGTGGACCAGCCAATTCTACCGTTACAGTTTGGAGCAAACAAGTAATTATGGAACTATAATACACTTTGGGGAGAGGGTAGGATGATGGTGAAGGGGAGCTCACATACTCTCCAGCTACTGTGAATGAATCTGCAGCTGTGAAAGATATATACTGATAATTTATGACATACTAGACAGTAGAGAAATTTTGAGGAGTGATTTGAGTGGTCCCACAGATTACCCACTTAACTAGTACTTCCCCTGGGCAGAAGGACTACATTTTAAAAGATTTCTCTGTGTATTTACCTTGTAAACATAATTGATGGCTCTTGGATTAGTAAGGAGACAAAAACTACATAGTGATTTGAAAAAGGAAAGTTTAATCTATTATTGAGAGGATTGGAGTAACAGGGAATTGGTGGGTGAGTGAAAGAGAATTCTAAATGTTATAGAAGTAGATACAAGGGGCAACCACTACCCACAAGGCTGAGATGAGGGCCCAAGGAAGAACCCTCCCCTCACCGCGCTGAGATCCAGAGATCTCTACAGAGAGAGCACAGTGTTGGCTCCCTGATGGTGGAAAAGTGACAGAGGTGTTTCACTAGTGAGACTTGCCAAAAAAATCTGCCCTCTGTGGAGTCCCAGAAGAAGCCAGTCATAGCGAGGTGTCAAACCCTGGAACCTGCTAGGTGCTGAGGATAACCGCTTGCTTCTGGTTGCTGATGGCACCTGGAGTTAAGAAGCTGTCTTCTACAAGAGTCTAGTGTACGTTCATGTATAGCCTGGGCCAATATGGCGCCAGGCTGGTTCCTGGGATAAAATCTGGGCAGCAGGCTCCCTAGAAACCCAGTTTTGTGGGCCCCCCAGAGTGCACATGTGTGGGGCTAAACACAGAGTGTGGGGATCGGTGACTTAGGCAAGGGAACAGGTCCATGATGTCTATAACTCCAGGGTACAACACTACTGCCCAAGTCAAGCTCTGGAGAAAGTGCAGGGGGTAGGGGTGTGCCAACTCTAGAGAAAGATGTGCCACACAATTACCTAACACTAGTGAAAACTATGTGGAGGCTGAGAAATAGAGAAAAAATATGCCCAGAAAGAGCCTAACCAGGAAGCCACCCTGAAACCAGGAAGGGAAGCACCTTCTATTTCCAGTGTCCCTCCAGTGCCCTCTACTGGTAAGGCTTAACATCAATACCAGTCAGCAAAGGAGAAATATTTACAGGGCCCTGCTCCATTATTACAGAGCAGAAGAGACTACATTTGGACCTGAGAGACAATAAATTGGTAACAGCATAGTCTACCCTTTTGACTACTCAGTTTCCATATGTACACACTTTCTCACACATTTGAACTCTTGTACAATAACAAAACAACTCTATATTCTACCTAACAAGATGCAAGCATCCTCCTTACAAGTGAAGAGGAAACCTCAAAATGAGATGCAGAGTGCCGATAGCCATTGTATCCATTACTGTGACATTCTGAATTACTTTTCAAATTCTGTCACAATCCCACCTAATATTCTGTTACCTAAAGACTAAATTATAAACTTAATATTAAACAATTCCAATGTAATAATTTGTTTAAAGAAGAAGAAGAAAATGGGAAGGAGAGAAGAAAATGTCACCTCCAAAAATAAAGGTCTATTAAGTATAGTGACCCAGCTGAATGCCCAGAAATGTTACTGAAATGCTCCCAAATTTTTCTGGGTCTGATTACCCTCTGGTTCTCATAGACTTCACAAAGACATCTAAAGTACTTGCTACTTTTTGCTCATCAGATACAATCAACATAGTATTATCAACATAGTAAATCAAGGTGATATTTTGTGGGTTGTTGGGATAATTAAGATTTCTAGGACAGGAGAACTGACCTGGCCTTGGCTGTGCTAGATAAAAGCAAATTGCCTTTGGTGGTCCTTGTAAATTGGTATGGAGAAAAAGCAATTAACCAAGTCAATAGCTATATACCAAATGCCAGAGGCTGTGTTGATTATATCAAGTAAAGATATCACATCTGGGACAGCAAGCACATTTGGAATCATCCAGTGATTAAGTTTACAATAGTCCATTCATTTTCTAAGATTCATCCAACTTTTGCAAAGGCCAAATGAGCTAATCGAGATGTGATAGATATCTCAAGTCTTATTTCAAATCTTTGACGGTGGCACTGATCTCAACAATCCCCTTGGGGATACAGTATTATCTCTGATTTACTATCTTAGAAGGAAGAGAAGTTCTAAGGTCTTCCACTTAGCTCTCCTATCACAATGGTCCTCAATCTATGACTTAGAGAACCAATATAGGGATTCTGCCAGTCATCCAGAATGTCTTCCTTACACATTAAGGAAATGGAGAAATAAGCACAGGGTAGATCTGCTGACACCTGGGCCCCCTGTGAGTCAGACTTGAGCAAAGACTCCATCTATTACCTAACTACTCTAATTCCCCATTATGACTAGAGGGCCACAAATGGTATTTTGGCTCCCTAGGAATTCGTATGAAAGGTCTGAGTATTTTCTTTTCCCCAAAGCATGGCTACATGTCTCTCTGGAGAAGGCTTTTGAGGAAGATCTGTGGTAAATGCTTGAAGCAATTGTGCAGCCTTCCTCAAGACTAGGCCTCAACTTCAATCAAAGGGCTCTGGGCCTGTGAAGTGACTTACATTTGGAAACTGGGTAAGAGGTAATGATGCTCAACTGTGGCAACCAAAGTCCATGTTTTTGCCCCCAGGCCTAGTTTTTTCTGGTATATACACAAAGTGATACTGTGGTACTGCCCATCTATTTCATTCATTCCATTTGCAAAACAATGCCTTCTGATTACATCTCTGTCCCCGATTTCCATTACTGCATATATCCCTTCTTTGTCTTTGGTGATTAAATGCTACCACTTGTCTTCTGCTACTATGGGATCCCATCATCTCCACTGAAACCAGGGAGCCAATCTTAATAGCCTACAAAGGAGAGCAACCACAGATTTTTTTCCCCCACTAATGCAGGGACTTCCCTCACTAATGTTTTTCTCAATATCTTAGTAAAGGGAGAGTATACTGGGCCTTATCATGGAACATAGTTAGAGGATAGGCATGCAGATTGCACACAGTAAGTTCAGCGAATATTCCTTTTATGAAGGAGTCCCAAAACTCACAATTAGTAGACAATTTCTATCCACTCATTCTCCCTTTTGAGGCCTCAGAATATTAAGGGATAAGGGAATGGGGGAGCAAGTGAGGAAGACTGCTTGCTGCTCAATTGCTATCACTTTGCATTCACCTTTCTACAGGCTTATCTACAACTCAATGGGTACTCATCCTCCACCTTTCAGCTTCCATTCCTCTCTAGAAAACGTGTCAGTGAACTTTCTATAAAGGGCTAAAGAGTAAATATGTTTTACTTTGTGGACCTTACGGTCTCTACTACAACTACTCAACTCTATTTTAGTTGTGCAAAAGCACTCATACACAATAGACAAATGAATGGGCACAGCCAGTTCCAATAAAATTTTGTTTACAAAAACAGGTGGTGGATAGAATTTGGCCCAAAGGCTGTAGTTTCCCAACTCCTGGTCTAGAAATCCAAAAAGTCTTCAACCTGAACATTTACATATTTCCCTGTACTTACCCAGTCTCCATTAACTTCCACATTCCCAGATATAAAAGAACCAAATAGTCCTTCACAAACCCGTAACATCATTAAAAAAAAAAAAAAAAAGGCATAAAATCAATGTCTGCCTTTAAGATTAGGCGATATTTGCACCTATTTTGAAACATACAATATCCCTCCACTTATCTAGTCACCATCTGAAATTCCTGCATTACCCACCCCTCATGGGTAAAGAATGAAAACGTCTTATTAATACATGTTTCAGTTGGAAATAAACCAGTGTCAGACTAAACTTTAATTCTTCTCTCAAAAGCCAACCTCAAACAGGATAATTTTCCTCAGGACCATACATAGTCAGTTACCACACAGTGAGGTCTATGAGAATGCTGAATGCCAAGCTCCATATAGGGAAGAGAGGGATACCTAATTCTGTGGGATTTGTACTTAATTCTTTAGGTAAAGGGGAGAGGCCCTGAGGGGTTTTAAATAAGGTGATGACCTAATCCCACAACTGAAATTTTAAAATGCTTATTCTTAAAGCTGTGCTGCATATAGATTTTTGGGGGCTGAGGGGCAAGCCAGAAAGGAGACTGAAGGTGATTAGGAGGCTATTAAAAGTAATCCAGGTGAGAGATTGAATAGAAGGGGTGTGGAGGTTTGGTAAGAGATCTGGGAGTCAGGGTTAGTTGAATTCAGCAAATGAATTGATGTGGAGGCTGGGAAGGTTGTTAAATGGTGAAGTGTGTAAAGATGGGTTCTTGACTTGCTGAAAAAGACCAGCTAAGGAACACTCTCTGTTCTAGATTATCTGCAAAGGAGGACCTGGAGCTAAAATAACAGGGCAAGAGGCCATGAATGCTAACAGAGGTCATGATAGAGGGTAAGGGTATGAGAAGGAGACTGAGGTAATGACAGCAACAAGTCTTAATCAGTTCAAAAAAAATGGGTCATATCTGAGAAAAACAAAGGTCATGGTCAAAAAGCTCAAATAAAACAAAGAAAATAATTTGCATCAGAAGTCCTAGGTATGCAAATTATATATATTATATATTTTATACACATACACACACACACACACACACACACAAAGAGAGCATTGTTTGCTCACAGGGAGGAAAATCAGGTGTCAGAGGGCAACAATGAAAGGAAGACTTATCATATACACCTCCTTACTTTTTTAAAATTTGGGACCCTGTGAAGAGAGTGACTACTTAAAAAATAAGCTGGAAAAAAGTGAAGATAGAATAAAGATTTTCTGACAGGTAATATCTCAAATTTCTTAATCCCATTTCTCAAGAAGCTACTGGGGAATGTACTCCATCTACATGAGACAGTAAATAAACAATAAAATCATCCGTATCTAAGAAATAGGGATTCCATCAGAAATGTCAGTAAAGAAAAATCCCAAACAACTGCTATGGAACAGCTCTAGCAAGCAATAGTCCAAATTGGAACGAGAGGACAGAGAGCTTCAGAAGAAACCAATAAATCGGTGTGATTATGTGGAAAAATCATACTGAAAAGATGTGGGAGTATATAGAAATAGAAACTGATATGTGGAAAAACTAAGCTATCTTTTTCTTAAATGAATTAATTATTAACTCCATGATTAAAATAATTTTACTCAGACTCACAATATACTTGCCTCAGTAAACAATATGTACATAATCATCATAAGTAAATACTAAAATGGAAACAAAAAATGTGAGAATTATATTGGGAGGCAGAAGAAGGGAGAGCAAGGGGAATGTGTGTAAGAGAGCTAAATATTTATCTCCTTTAATGGGAAGTCAGTAGACAATATCAAATATTGATAACTTAAGAAATAGCAGTATATGCACATTATTGCAAAAGACAAATACCGCAAAAAACACCTAAAAGAGGTTGACGTTGTTGCCTAGAGGCAGCAGGACTGGGGGAGATGAGAGTTGACTGGATTTTTAAAAAATTTTTTATTCTTAATTTTTTTAGAAGATTTATTTATTGGAGAGTGAGTGACTGAGTGGGGAGAAGCAGACTCCCCACTGAGCAGGGAGTCCAACACGGGGACCCAGGGGATCCCACAGATACCCTAGTATGCTAGTAGAATGACTCTGCACATTAAAGCATCATTTTTATCTCCACAATAAGTTAAATAAAAAAAAAAAAAAAAAGAGTTGACTGGATTTTTGTTGCTATTGCTGTTGTGAGCCTTTTAATAATTCTTTCTAATTTTACTTACATATAAGTAGGATAGAAGTACAGGATTTGGAATCAGACAGCCCGGATTTGAATACTGGCTCTGACATCTCACTGGCCTCATAGAGGCAAATTACTTAATCTCTCAATTTTCTTGTCTCTAAAATAGGGAGAAAAATAGCATGCACCTCATTGAGTGGCTTTGAAGATTAAATGTTTAATTCACGTAAATTGCTTAAAATATGCCTGGCACATAAGTGCTCAATAGTAAAATAGTAAATAAGGGCTAATACTTATTAAGACAACAAATATTAACTCTTGTTAATTAATAAAAAATATAAAGACATTAATTAATAACTAAAACCTCATTTTAAAAACAGGAGCCACATATTAAAGTCTTTTCCCTCTGTGAGAAAACTCACAAAGTTAACACCCCCAGGTACTAAGTTGGACTTTATTTCTTGAGACTACAGTCTTCACTTTAATCCACAGTTAGGGGTGGGGGTGGGGGAGGAGAAGACTGGTGAAAAATTCTACTTAGTGCTGGAAAGGGGGAGCTCAAACTAGAATCTGAAGGGTGAGTTTTAGCTAGATAGGCCAAAAGAGGAGGGAAGAGAGTTCCAGGCAGGGATGATGACCCTTGAAAAGACAAAGGCAGGAGGAACACGGTGATAAAAAAAGGCTAGCAGAGCCAGAACAGAGAGTAACATGACAGAGGTGTGCGCACTATGCAGGAACAAAATCGTGCCAGGCCTTTAGGCTGAGTCAAGGAGTTTACCTTATCCTAAGGTAATGAAGGGCTTTAAGCAGTTTTGAATGTTTTGAAAAGATCCCTCTGGGTACAGCATGGGGAACCAACCAGCAAGAATTCAGATAATCAATAGGGAGGCCATTTGCAAAAATCCAGGCAAGAGATGATGGTAGTGACAGGAATGGAGAAAAGTAGATAGATTTGAAAAGTATTTATGTAAGGGGCGCCTGGGTGGCTCAGTCGTTAAGCGTCTTCGGCTCAGGTCATGATCCCAGGGTCCTGGGATTGATTCCTGCATCGGGCTCCCTGCTCCGCGGGAAGCCTGCTTCTCCCTCTCCCACTCCCCCTGCTTGTGTTCCCTCTCTCGCTGTGTCTGTCAAATAAATAAATAAAACCTTAGAAAAAAAAAAAGTATTTATGTAAGAGGTAAAACTGACAAAATGCCTTTTTTTTTTTTTTTTTGGTCTAGTCTGATTATATGATTTAAGTAAAAGCTGCCCCCCTTAACTCCTCACCAACAGCAATATACTCAATTGTAAAACATTCATAAACAAAAACTATAAGACATTTCAATCATAAAGTTAACTCTTCACTTCTAAATGGTAAAACCCAGGTCTTGGAACAAAACCAAAAGGCACAAAAATAATATAGAATTCAAAGGAATAAGATGGAAATAACAGCAACCTAAATTCAATAGACTAATTATGTACATGAAACAAGTTTCCTAACTCCTCAATTTCTGTGGTTGCTGCCCATAAAAAAAGCAAATATCCTGCCTGCCCGATGCCTCTCCCCTCCTTGTGCCACTTTTACCCTAATATTTTTACTCCACAATAGGCTTAGAGGAAAGAGAAATATTCCATGCTTTGCAAATATCTAAAGGGGTGTGTGTGTGTGTGTGTGTGTGTGTGTACGAACACAGGCACAAAAGCAGATTATATTCAATCATATATGTAAAGTGCATGATAGAATTATGAATAGGACATCTCCCCCCAGCTCAGGTGTATATTGAGGTGTGTGTGTTGTGGGGTACAGTTTCCTAAGTGAGGTGAGAACTCAACTGAGTCTTAAAAACCAGAAAGAGTTATAGAGGTAAAGATAAAAGGAAGGTATCTCAGCAGGGGGGGAGTAACAAGAGAAAAGCACACAGGAAAAAACAATGAACTCTGTTGTTGGAATATAAAATTTTGGTTTACGGAGTACAGATCCATAGTTAAACAAGGGTCAGATTCTGTGGGACCATTTTAAGGACCATGGGTTCTATCCTGAGCAATGAGAAGTTACTAAAAGATTTAAGCAGAGGAGAAATTCAGGTTTACATTTTTAGAGATCATTAGCTGAGGGGTTCTGCTGAGAACGGATTTGAGCTTAACACCATCTGCTAAGATTTCAGGTAGCAGGTGGCTATGGTACCCCAGTTAAGAGTTGATGAGACCCTGAACTAGAGAAGTAGAATTTGTGGGGGAAAGAAGGGTGAAAACGTTAACAGATTCAGTGATCTGATAGTTGTGGAGGCTAAGAAAAGAGAGTAAAAAAATGACTTCTGGATTTCTGCCATGATAGTTGGATAGTGGTACAGATCCATAAGCCATTCTCCAAAATCCCTGCAGCCAAATATGTTTTAAAATTCAGAATATTTTGAAAAAAAATTCAGAGTATTTTGGATGTTAGAAAGGAGATATGGTTTACATACCCAATATAACAGTGTACCCCCAGCAGTTCCTGGAACAATACCAAGTAATCAAATATAGCAGCATATCTGTAGAAGACACATCCCACCAAGTGGAATAAATGATAAATAGCTTCCTGACAGTGCATTTAGGTTTTGTAGCAAATTGAGTTCAAGTTTTGCTGACAAATGAGTTACCAAAAACATTTTGGTTTTCAGAGACTTTTTTTTTTGGTTCTGGAATTGTGGATAAGAAATGTTAAATGTAGTAACACCTACAAATAAAATATAGGAAGTAAAACAGGTTGTTTTTGTCTTTGATGGGATGAAGGTTCTGGTTTACTCAGGTATAATCTCAGATAATTATGACATCTTAAAGATGTCCAGCGGGGATTGGGATAGATGAACAAACTGGTTGGGACAGCTTGAAACTAAAACAATTACAGGGAAAATGTAAACTCGGGGAAATACTCTATTTGGTGCCAAAAATATGAGCCCCACTCAGAGAATGACTCAAGGAAATTTCATCTGTCAATAGTCACTAATGACCCAGTATTCAGAGTCCTCCTTGTCTCTGCTGTACCACATAAATTAATGCATTCTGGTCTCTTGCCATTGCTGGCACCGATTTGAATTCAATGTTGCTATTAGCAGTACATTAATTGTGTTAAAATTACCCAAATTATAGAAAATGAATTATTCTGATATTGATGCATAATTCTGATGCATAATTAGGTGATTGAAAATATGTTCTTCTCTATCAGATTTTCTAACCATAAAAGATCTGTCATAACAAATGCATTTCTACACTTTATGAACCAGAGAACTGAATATGTTCTCAAGATGATTTGGGCATTGATCATTTGCAAAATATTAAATATACTTATTTTCTTTTAGAGAAAAATTCTTTCTATCAGGAGTGAAAATTAAAAGCTTCTATGGAAGGCTTAATCATCCCATCAGAGCTTCCAAGCCTATGTCCCTACAGGTCACTTAGGGACCTCATCCAACCTCTCAATCTCCCAATCTAGTCTTTTTAGGGGCTAGGAGTCTGATTCCTAGAATTTGTCTCTTATATCTGTTTAGTAAAAGAAAAATATATATAAAATGTGAACAGACTACAACAATAAACTGGCTTATGTTTACTTTAATAATTTTTTTTAACATCCCATCTAGCACTATTAACATGCCATAAAATTTAGAACTTAGAACAGAGCTGGACAGAATTATTTTTCTCTCTCAAACTTTCACTTGGTAATTGTTACCATCAAAATCCCCTCAGAAAAACTTTTCGTTTTGCCTGTCCCCAAACATACTACACTATGTTGAAGGATCCATTTAAAACACAGTAATGTACAGTGAAATTTCATACAGTTCCTATGTTTGAGAGATTTAGTCTAGCATCAGGTCCTAGAGTCTCAAGTCCTAAATGTTTAATGAGAATTAGAGTACAATTCTATATTTTTAAAAATGTACAGTTTGGTTTTCTTGCTTTCAAATATGTGTGTGTATATGACACAGTATCCTAATAGAAAAATCAGCCTTAAAAACGCAAATTCAATAGGATGCCATTTTTTGCATTGTAGGTTCCAGCCATTTGTGGTCATAAAAATCAATCCAGTGTGTTGAAACCAGTATTTTTAAAATAATAGAGAAAATCCACGTTGTGAGGTTAATTATTGTTTTGTGAGCCTTGTTACACACACACACACACACACACAGAGTGTACTGCACTGAAGCATAGAATACATTTCTTATTGAGGATTACAGTCCAAAAAGAAGTTTTAAAAATACTAATGTTGAAGAAGTGTGCTTGCCAGCCCAAAATCTAGAGTGTTGCCAATGGAGGGATGACCCTGGGTTGCTGCCTCATAAAATATATTTTAAGCCAATACAATAAAAGATCAGAAGACTAAATTATGTTGTCCATGTTGACTTAAAAAATTAACTGTGGCTCTGAAATACCAAGGAAGGATTAAACATCTCAATCCACATGGCATCTTCAATACACATGTGATCCACAGTAAGAGAAGAATGACATCCTCACTCATTCTTCCTGGAGTTAGGCATCATCTGGACAAGTAGAAATTAGGGTAAATCAGAGCTGGACAAAGAACAACGGACTATTCTGTACTCATAAAGGCCTTACAAACTATATGAAAGACAAAAAGATAAACATCTTATGATAAGTGGGATTAAAGGTGGTGAAAAGATAACATGAGCCTTGAGTCAAGTCTCTGGAATAATAATGCCATGTCTACCACTAACTTGCTAACTTGCTGAAGTTAGAATACCTCTCTCAGCTTTGGTTTATCACAAACTGGATGGATTGACTAAATATCCAAAGTGAGAAGGGCATCCTGATAATGCTAGGACAAGAGGAGATTCCTGATTTAAAGCCTCATTATCTTAATCTAGGGAAGTTTGTTTGTTTGTTTGTTTTTTCTATTTTACAGATAGTTTAACTGAGGCACACTGTTACTCTAGCTAATGTAAACATGTTACATTTCTCCCTTAAGAGTAAAGATAGTCTAATGACATCTGGGTCAATAATCAATGAAGTTTAAATTAATACTCTAAACTTGAGGAACAACACCTACCTCTAATTTTTAAATAGTATTTAACATATGTATTTCTCTGAATGGAGAGATTAGGACGGCCAGCCAGGCTCTTTTGACAAAAGCAGAAAGCATTGCTTGAAAATATCATTAATAATGACGTCCTGTTTGTGTGGCTGACTTTTTATCTTTAACTGCACGTTAAAAAAATAATAATAAATAAAACAAAAATGAGAGAGAGGGAGGCAAACCGTAAGAGACTCAACTATGGGAAACAAAATGAGGGTTCCTGGAGGGGAGGGGGGTGGAGGGATAGGGTAACTGGGTGATGGGCATTAAGGAGGGCACTTGACGGAATGAGCACTGGGTGTTATATACAACTGAACTCTACCTCTGAAACTAATAATACAGTATTTGTTAATTTGAATTTAAACAAAATATTTAATAAAAACAACAACAAACTATAGGATTTGCCTAAGGTATTTTGTTAAGTGTGCAAATTTAAAATATATTTTTAAAAACCAGCAAATATAGCATAAACAAATGTAGGCACTGGAATTGCCATTTATTATTAGAAATCTCTATGTATAAATGCTATAGTTAAAGCGATATAAAAAGAAAGATGCTTGGTACAAATAAGCTGCAGAATGTTTAAACTAATATGTATGCTAGACTTCAGATATTAAAAAGTAAAAGTTAAATTTAAAGAATTCTAATTGTAGGGTATGACTTTAACCTCATGTCTTTTAGCCACAGACTCAAAGAAAATGTATACAGTAAAAGCAGCAACAGATTTTCTCACAACCGGAAATTCTCAAATGAAAACACAGCAACTTTCTTATTTTTTAACAACAGAATTTGAATTTAAATGTCTTCATTATGTAGTATAACTTTTATAGCAAGTTACACTGGCTTAATCACATTTTCTAAAATCAGAAAAATTGTTAACTCTATGGGGTTCTAAAAACAAATATAGTTATTTGATGAGTTTGAAGTGAAGTGTTTTTGATGAGTTTTGAGAGAGAAGGAAATAAAAGGCTAAGGTAAGCACCCGTTTCACCCTCAATTCTTAAGCTTCAGAAAAGCCTAATTAGGCAGGGAAAGGAATTTGGGCCTGGCACACCCAGGTTCAGTCGTGGCAGGATCCTGAAACAAAGTTTTTCTGAACCTTTGAGTCATACGCCACAGGCAAACCGGAGCCGCGATATACAGGGCTTAAGTCAACAGGTCCTTTCACGAGATAGTGTGCGGTTGGTGAGTGGCAGTTGGATTTCTTCCTGCCACGAAGAAAATAACTCTTCCCGATCAAACCGGAAAGCGGGCGCAGCTCTGGCTTAGGGAGTGCACCCGGAAAAGTGTACAGACCAGAGAGAGGGAGAGAGAGAGATGTCCGCGTCCCGACCACAGAGCGCTTTCCAAACCACTCGGAAACCATTTAAATGGCTAGGGCGGCCGCGGTTTCCAGCCTAGGACTGTCTGGGGTCCGGCTGGGAAAGTTGCCCGGCAAAGCCATGCCCTTTCCCGTCGCGGACTTGTTCCCCACCCCCCACCCCCGCCCGCCCCGGCACCGGGACGAGAGGAGCCCAGCAACCTGTTAGCACGCGTGCAAACGCGGCCGTCTCGCGCCTAGCCCAGCCCCTCAGACCTCCCCCCACCCCCAACTCTGAGACTCTCCCAGGGTCAAGCTGCGGGCCACCGGGACTTCTGACCGGGTCCGGCTCCTCGGGAGCCTCCCTACAGAGACTGCCAGGGGCGACAGGGCTAACCCCCGGCGCGCCACCTGCCCCGGCCTCAGGCGCCCCTTTCGGCGTCTCGGGAGGGGCAACTGAAACACTGCTCTCGAGACCACCTCCAACCGGCCACTGGGACCGTACCCCTCTTCCCACCACGTGAACCTTCGAGTCCGTCCTACCGCCCCTTCCGACGCTGCCCAGGGTCTACTGGTCCCCCCGCCCCTGGCCCGAGCGCCGGTCCGCCCGCTTACCTGGCGGGTGGGCACGGCAGGACGGCGGGAAGCAGCGGCCGGGCGGGCGCTGGACTTGGGCCGGGCGCCAGGTGCAGGTGGTGGCGGCGGCGGCGCCTCCGGTTGCTGTCGCTACAGTTGCCGCTCAGTCCAGCTCCGCCTCCGCCGCCGCCGCCTCCTGCCTTCCCGCTGGGTCTCCTGCGTTGCCAGGAGAGGCCGAACCGAGGCTCCGCTTCCTCTCGGAGTCTCCCAGGTGAGCTCCAGCCTGCGACGTCGGCAGGGGCGAGGCCCCCGCCCCGCGCCTGCGCGCCAGGCTCCCGCCCCGCCCAAGCCCTACCTGAGCGCGCCAGGTGAGGATCGAGCGCCGCGCTCGCTGGGTGGGGGCGCTGTCCCCGCCGAGCGCAGCCGCCGCTCCCCTTCTCTCCGCGGACCGTGAGGCTGGTTCTCCAAGCGAGGCGCGTCTCTGTCCGTCTACATTTGAGGAGTCCTGCCCTGACCTGGTGGCAGTGGTCACCTTGTAACCAGAAGTCAGTCTGGGTCCTTGGGGAACCAGAAGGTCTGTATTCCCCTCACACACTTCTGCTCCTCTCCACGGTTCGCCAAAATGAAGGGGTGCCCTGCCGGGAGACTGGGGGGCCCAGTGCCCCGGAGAACCACCTCATGACGGCTGCAACTGTTGGCTCGTACGGTTTACTCGAGCAAGGTTCAGCAGCTTCTGTCACCAGTTAGGTTCGTGAGCTATTGGGTGAGCTTCCTTCCCATATACTAGTCTTGATTTCATCACTTGACTCATTCGGCACAGCTAGTGGTTTCCGTTTCTGTAAGCGCGCGCTCTGGTAGGGGCGCCTCACGTCCAAAGGAGGAGCCTCCCTCTTCCAGGGAAGAGCCTCTGGTATTTGGCAGAGCGTTACTAACTTGGGGGGCACCAACCCTTCCTGGATTGCTATCGAAAGGCAAACCAATTCCCAGAGGAGAGAGAAAGCAGCGACAATAGAGAGAAACCTGCTGTCCTTGTTTGGAAAGACACTGGCTTCCTGGAGAGGTTTTCCTTCCACTGTAGGTTTGCTTGAAAGCTCACCAGCTATTGGGAGGGTGACAATGCAGACTCTAGGGAGATAGGGGGTTTTGCCACTGTTTTTAAAGACAGAATTTGTCTAACAGTATTTTTTCCTTTTATGATATTTACAACTTTGTTTCAGCCTTCCTTCTGCTGTTATGACAAACATTGACACACCCAAAAGCAGGACTTAAAAATGACCTTTATGCCTTCCTATAAACTCATTCACTATTTGGCTCTATCTTTAATGTACATATAAATAGAAAAATAGCCAAAAATGTTTTAGTATCATGTTAAATTACATGGTGGTAGGTTTTTCTATAAAGTTTAGCTGTGGTCTTCCTCCTGTATTTTGACACATATACTTACGGTTTCTATTTATTGGTATGTTAGTGTTATGTGTGACCTAAAACTAAAATTTAGAAATACTGGTTAGTATAGTATCAATAGGTGTAACTTTAGAACTTGACTAGTCTGACATTGGTTTTAGCATCCACAGTACTATTCCTTTTTTTTTTTTTTTTTGGAAGATTTTATTTATTTATTTGAGAGAGAGAAAGAGAGAAAGCACACAAGTGGAGGGGAGGGGCAGAGGGAGAGGGACAAGCAGACTTGTGCTGAGCAGGGAGCCTGATGCAGGGCTCCATCCCAGGACTCTGAGATCAGGACTTGAGCCAAAGGCAGACGCTTAACTAACTGAGCCACCCAGGTGTCCCCATCCAGAATGCTATTTCATACCACACCTATGAATCAGATTTAAAACTTCGGTTAGTTGTTTGTATTGTAGTTATTTTGCAAGCATCAAGGAAACTTTTTGCGTTTGTGACATTTTAATATCACTACCTACAAACAATTTTTAAGCTTTCCCTCTCTCCCCTGCAAAAAGTTCAAGAGCTCCTTATGTGTATGACCATACTAACTTGATAATATTTGTCCTTAGGTCCAAATCTGAAAATACTACCTACCCAAGTCCACCTACCCAGCCCCTTTTTTTGAGGTTCTGCAACTTTCTTTGTTGTTTGCCTCTAGATGGAGATTAGAGGCTCAGTCTTCGGGAAATTTGGGAGAAATCCTAAGTGTATAACCACAGAGTCTGTTTCCCATGCCTTGCATCACCCATCTCTGAATGAGGCAGGAACCGAAGATTATCAGAGTTTTGAGGTCCCACCAGGCAAAGAACAACAATTTTGGCTGACAAAAGCAGAACAGAGCAAATGGATATAGAATAGCAATTTGGAATCCAAGGACTGAGATGCATTGACAGCAAGACAAGTAAAGTCAAATAATGATTGGAAAAAGAAGCTAGGGCAGACCTGCAAAAAGAGAGAGCAAGCAAATAAGACCAAAATGCTGCATGAGGGGTGAAAAAAGAACAGAACAAATATAAAAATCAGAAGTTACTAAAAATTGACTGCCAGTTTTACAATAGAGACAGACAATTTAAACAAGGAAAACAGTTTTTTGGGATCTGGCATACCTACCAGCATTATGGGTACTATTTCATTTCATTCTGAAAGCAAAGTCTTAAAATTAATAAAAGTTTTTTACTTAACAATAAAATCAAAATGCTGCAGGCCCAGAAGAAAAGTATTATGCTGCAATCTTTAATGCCCTAAATCCAATGAGATAAAGAGTTTTTGAAAGTATCATCCTATTCAAGATTATGAAATACAGAATTTGTGTTATAAAGGGGAAATTAGTATTTCTTTATAAAATAAAACCCAGGAGACTTAGTGTAGACATGCTTCTCAGAAACAAGCTTATTTCAGTCCTGCATGTTTGGCATGTAATGGCAGTTAAAATAGAAAATTAGAAAGATTTCACATAGGAAAGAAGAAACATATCTATCTACACACGGCGGGGGGTGGGGGAGAGAACTAGCCATAAAATGCTTATTTATATAGAATTAAAATAATATTCACTGTTTCATAATTTTTGTTAACATTTAAATTAATGCCAAGACCAGTATCTAACACTGAGTAAGTACTCAATAAATATTTGTTAAATTAATAAATTGATCCAGTAAATACCATGAAAAAAAACCATCATGCATAATGTCTTACGCTGAGTACAACTCCAAAGAATGGTTTAACCAAATAGTATGGAGAAATAATCTAAGGCAAGTAGACTAATGGACTAAGAATTTGAGGGACAAGCGTCTAGTAACAATAGCTATCAGCTATCATGTCCTGATGTTTCAAAAGGCACTCTGCAAAGCAACTTATACTCCTACAAGTTAGTTTACTTCTGGGCTTAAATTTCCTCTTCCTCAAAATAAAACACTGGTACAAGGTGATTACCAAGTTCCTTTACACATTGATTCATGTAAATTCCATGATAAGATAATGGTAATGCAAAAAAAAAAAAACAAAAATCCTCTGGATATGGGAATAGCAATTAATGGAAACCAAAGATGAAGGAATGGGAATTACTTAACTGAGATAGAATTTTTTTTTTTTTAAAGATTTTATTTATTTATTTGACAGAGAGAGACACAGCGAGAGAGGGAACACAAGCAGGGGGAGTGGGAGAGGGAGAAGCAGGCTTCCCGCGGAGCAGGGAGCCTGATGCGGGGCTCGATCCCAGGACCCTGGGATCATGACCTGAGCCGAAGGCAGACGCTTAACGACTGAGCCACCCAGGCGCCCTTGAGATAGGAATTTTAATTCATAAAATTAATTATAATATATAATATAACTAGTAAAATTATTCAGATTCACTAAGTCCAACTTTAAATGTCTTTAGTTTGTTAATTTGTTTGTTGGTTACCCAGGGCTTAGCAACTTTAGCTTGAAACATAACTGCCTGCCTGGCTTAGCCTTTAAAAACAATTTTGCCTTATGTGGAAACTGGAGTCTTCAGTCAGATCTCAAAGTCAAACTGAGAGTTTGGCTCAAAGACTAAACAGACTGAAATAATTTCTACTAAAAGAATTGAAAGGCTATTGATTTAAAAGGAGAATAGTGCTGGTACCATAGTGAAGAGCCACAAATATGTGGGTATTTTTTTTTATAACTATTCAGCATAATGCTACATTGTGTTTAAAATATTATAAGAGTTAAAACAGTAAAACCATGAATAGATTATTTTTAGTATGAACTTTTTTGGACAGTGTCTTGTATGAGGATTGCTTATGAGGGTTTTTTCCCCTCTAAGAATATCAACAGAACAACCATCTGCGACTTTCAAAGAGGTACAGATTTCTATGATTGCGCTTATTGACTTAAAATGCAACAGAACTATGTTTTGTTAATCTTGTACCCTTAATGCTTGGCGCATAGTAGGTGCTCAATAAATATTTGATGAAATGGATTGAGTAGAGTGCAGTGTTTCAAGCTTTTAAGCATTAGCATAAGAGCAAAAAGAAATACCATGCTGAGTCAGGCTAATATTCAATCTAGCTAGCTCTAAATTCTGACGGTGGCATCAAAGCATTTCTTCTGGGAAAAGATGGTGATAGTCCTGCATGATGTTGACCTCAGATATGTACTCCAGGTGTCTCTTACTCACTCTTTCCTAAATTGATCTCTCTTTTTCTGTAAAATGGCTTTTTAAATTGTAATTCAATTCATATTTATTTTAGAAAAATCAGAAAATACAGATAAACTAAAAGGAATCAGTTGGAAACACCCCAAATTCCTCCCATGTAGATAAATCAGTGCTAACTACCAGACCTGTTTCTACTGTTTATCTCTCCAGATACTTTTGAAAAACGAGGGAGAGTGGAATGAAAGATATAGAAGGAGACAGAGACGTTTTTTTAAAATAAAAACTAGGTCATATTGGGATCTTGTTTTGTAGCCAGAGTTTTCTACTTAACATATCTTTCCATGTCAATGAATTCATTTTTTTACAGCATTGTTTTTAATTATTGCATGGTTTCTTTTTGTATGAATATATTTAATCAGTCACTTATTGGACAATGAAGATTGTTTTCAAATTTTGCTAAATTTTGCTATTCAAACCGTGCCATGATGCTCACATTCTTTAGTGCTCACTATCTTCATCTGTGGAAACATTTACACTGCCTTTCTTCTGACTTTGTTAAGCCACTTTGTATCAACCACCCAAGATCCTAAACAATGATATTAGAAGAATCACATCACAAAGACAAATCAAAGAAAATATATTAATGATTTAGCACTTCCTATGTGTAAAAATATTAATTCTAGTTACCAAAACTTTATGTAAAGCATACTAATTATAATTAAAACCTTATCAGAAGGACATCTGGCTGGCTTAGTTGGAAGAACGTGAGACTCTTGATTTCAGAGTCATGAGTTCCAGCCCCACGTTGGGTATAAAGATTACTTAAATAAATATTTTTTAAAAACCTTATCATTTTAGAAATAGGAAAGTAGAGTATGCCCTTAATATGGAAAAGTCAGATCTCTTACCTTCTCCTGATCATAGCACACTAAGCTTCCCACCTCTGAAAATCTGTGTGTCTTTCTTCACTTCTCCAAATCCCCTCCAGCCCAGTGAAGGCCCTAGTCTCCTATGGAACCTCCTAGACCAGCCCAAATCACCTTGGTATTTCTTAATTCCAGTGCAGTAGCATAAAGTAAATTTCCCTCCTCCCTTGGTCCTTGCCTCCCTCCTTACTCCAATTTCAAGAAGGCAGAATTGTGGAGAGACACTACAAATGGTATAATTTGTTGCCAAATGAGTTATGATAATTTGTTAAATAACTTAAGTCATAGAAGATAGGGATATTCTTTTAGCATAATAGCTCTCAGATATTAGGCCAAAAGAAATAACATCATTGTGACTAAATTCAAGAGAGAAATATTGATTTTTCATGCATATTAGAAGGGGAATTTTGAAAGAAATTATATTTTTTCAGCGTCTTTGATTTTTTTTAAAGATTTATTTATTTATTTTAGAGAGAGAGAGAGAGAGAGAGCAGGGGGAGGGACTGAGGGAGAGGGGGAGAGAGAGAGAATCTCAAGCAGACTCCTGGCTGACTATGGAGCTCAATGCCAGGCTCAATCTCATGGCCCTGAGATCATGACCTGAATTGAAATCAAGAATCAGAAGCTTAACCGACTAAGCCACCCAGGTGCCCCTTAGTGTCTTTGATTTTTAATCTATTAAGAGAAAAGTAATTTACTGCCCAAGTAGTATCTCATCATCATACCACCTTCTCCCCCCCCCCTTTTTTTTATATTTGAGAGAGAGAGAGCATGCACACGCACTGCACATGAATGAGGGGAGAGGGAGAGAATCTCTAGCACACTTCCCACTGACTGTGAAGCCCGACTCAGGGCTTGATCCCACTACCCTAGATCATGACCTGAGCCGGAATCAAGGGTTGGGTGCTTAACCAACTGAGCTACCCAGGTACCTGCCTCCTTCTCTACATTTAATCACAAAATTGGAATGTACCTGTTCTCCACTCCCAATGGTTTCAGCAGACTCTAAGAGCACAGTGCATTCCTCACTTCCACAAAGCTTCAGGGACAGGGATTCCTGACATGCAACTGACATTTGGGGCTGCACACAAAAAAATCACGGTTAGGAAGGAAGTTTCTTTATTTCAATTGGAGCAGTTGGTGAATAACAGCGAAAAGGGGAGTGGGAATGTAGATATTATAGAAAGAGGTTAAATGGCTTAGAAATGACAGAGGAGGAGAAGAGTAGAGGACAGAGGAATCACCCGTGTGGGACATCCTCTTAAGGCTTAAGGAGAATCTTTGGGGACACATCCCCCCAAGGCCCGGTACTGTGGCTTCACTCCTGGGAGTGAATACGGAGTGGAGGTAAACAAGGAATATCATCCAGTTTCTTTCCCTCTTTCCTTTTCCCCCTCACTGCAAACTCTGTACAGCTTTGGAATGATTAGCTAAACTCTGTTGTAAAGATCTTAGCATTCATCGAGATAGAGTGTATATTTGATTCACAGTAAGATAATACCCAGCAGGACCTCTACTAGCCTAAACAGTGTTCTGTGTGAATTAGAAAATGCCATCCATGAGCAGAGAGAGTCCATGAGTACATGGCTTGGCAAGTGGATGACCCCTTCCTCGAAGTAGATGCAAATCTACTCCAGGGCATCCAGTGAGCTGAATGGAACCCAGACTGCATGTCAACCCTACTTGCCCTTTGGCAGGATACTTTTATGCAGGGCATAGCATAACAACCTGGTGTCCAATCAGGTGAAATCCGTTTCTTCACCCTTTGTATCTGGAGTGTCTGTGCCACTTGCATTGACCAATAGAATATGGTAGAAGTGATGTTATGTCACTTCCAAGGCTACACTTTAAGTGATTTTTTACCCTCTGCTTCTATTCTCTTGGAATGTTGCCATGCTATGAAGAAGCCTGGAGTGAAAGACCATGTAGAGAGAGAGGCCCAGCTGTCCCAGACATTCAAGCTGAGCTCAGACCCTAGCCAACCACCAGCTAAATGCAACTTTGTTACTGATCCCAGGCAAATACCAGCGGAAGGACCGCCTGGTTAACCTACAAAACCATGAGAAATATTAATTCATTGCTGTTTTAAGCCACTAAGTTAAGGGGGAATTTTTTTTTAAATTTATTTAACTATTTCATCTAAACTTGGTGTCTCAACAAGAACAAGAAGATAAGCACCTTTTACATTTGTGCACCCTCTGTACTCTCCGGAGAAAGGTTTTGAGATGCAAAAGCTTGGATTTATTAGAATTTTCAAAGTCTAAGCCTTGAATGACTCTGTGTAAAATATGTGCTATAAACCATACATTTTAAAGAATATATGCCCTGTCTGAATCAGCTTTCTATTTCCACCCCAAATCTTGATAAAATTTGTACAGAATGGGGAAAGAGAAGAGAGTCGGCGGAGGGGGGATGAGAGATGGGGGACATTGGCAGCATGCCTGAGCAGAAGCTCTGGAACGTCACCATGTAGGAATGCCATATTGCATCAATGCACACTTGACCCTAAAAAACAGGCTGTGAGGAGACTCTGACAGCAAAAAACAAGCTACCCTGCAGAACAGTGAGACCCCAGGGTTTATTTCTTGCCCAATGTTGAAGAATGGTAAGAACAGAAAACATTTCCAAATAGGGTATTGGATAGCCCCAAGGTCTCTTGTGCCCCAGGAAGATTCAAAGAGCCCCCCAAATGTTTCCCAATGCAGGAGAGAATGATTTAGATCGGGATGTCTTTGTAAATTAAATTTTATCAGAAGAGACGCATGGCCATTCCTTTACCTATTGCTGTGGTTGCTTTGATGCTACCAAGGCAGAGCTGAGTGGTTGTGACGGAAACTGCATGGTCTGTCAAGCCCAAGATACTTACTATCTGGCCTTTTATTGAAAAAAAATTGCCGATCCTTGTTTTAGATGAAGCACAAAGAGCTGGGAAAACCTAAATTTTCTGCAATAACACATAACAAAAATGAAATGCTAACCATGACTAAAAGGGGCATTGGGACCAGGATGTCGTATCAGCAGGTGACAGCCTGGATACTTGTGATGGCCTAATGCCAAGTGTCCCACACAAATACATTTTCTGACTCCCGTCCCATACCTTGGAACATCCTAGGAAGAACCTATGGAATGCAGTTGTGTTCCTCATGAAACAGGGGAAGTCCCAGATTTACTGATAGTTATTACCACCGGGTGTTATAGGGATTTGAAAGAGAAATTAAACTTAGGTATAGATGTCAAAAAATAATTTTATATTGAGTTTCTCATATATCTGATTCTGTCTTCAGAAACTAGCACCCACTACAAGGCCTTCCATAGTAATAAGCACAGAACTGATGCAAAAGAAATCTATGTTGAATGTTCAGCCTCAGTAGGATTTCCTTTGGTCTCTTACCTTACAAAACAGCATGATGGTATTGCCTTTTTGTATAGGAAGTATGTAGTCACAACTCATGTCTTTTTTTTTTTTTTAAGATTTTATTTATTTATTTATTTGACAGAGAGAGAGACAGCGAGAGAGGGAACACAAGCAGAGGAAGTGGGAGAGGGAGAAGCAGGCCTCCCACCGAGCAGGGAGCCCGATGCGGGGATGCGGGGCTCGATCCCAGGACCCGATGCAGGGCTCGATCCCAGGACCTGATGCGGGGCTCGATCCCAGGACCCAATGCGGGGCTCGATCCCAGGACCCAATGCGGGGCTTGATCCCAGGACCCGGGGATCATGACCTGAGCCAAAGGCAGACGCTTAACCACTGAGCCACCCAGGCGCCCCTGACAACTCATGTCTTATATAAGCTTTCTCTGTTGATGGTGATGCGCATTCCTTCCCTCCATTGTAAGGTTTTTTTTTTTTAATTCCCTGAGACAACCATTCTCTTGTTCCAAACCTCAAAGGTAAAAGAGAATGGTGGTTGGGAAACATGTATGAAGGGAGTGGGAGGAGACGGTGGGGCAGGCATCCTGAGGTCTGTGGTTTATGTCACAAAAAACACTGGTGAGAGCTTTGGATGAAAAGGAAGTTGCTTATAATCTGTTGATATGACTTTATGTTCTTGTACTGAGAAAATTTTACTTCCTGCTTTGAGCTGGGATGTGGGGCAGGGAGAACATTTACTGAGTACTCACTTTGTCCCAGCAATTCTCCCTACATTATTTCATTTAGCCTCCACAAAATCCCTGTATAATCTCTCAAGTGAGGAGACCCCAAGAGGAGTTCAATCAAAGATGTATGGCTCATGGAGTGGGACTGGGAAAGCACGTCTGTCAGACCCAAAACCCATGCTCTGTCAAGCCCATCCTGTCATAAAAGTTATAAGATTATTTTGCCCTGAACCCCACGGTGAATGATTTTGTATCTTCAGCTTGTCTTTAAGGCATTCATTGACAAATTCTATTTTCACAGTTTCTATTTCATTTGTAAATGATAACATCTGGAAGAGTTAAGCAATATACGGGTTTTTTCCCCACACATATATCTTACAATATCTTCAAATACGTTAAATCCAAAGTTGTTAATTTTGTTTCATATAGAGATTCCTTTAAATATAAGATGCTATGAAACAGTCATACCAAAAAACAAACACACTGATTTCTACAATCAGAACACTGAGGGGCGCCTGGGTGGCTCAATCGTTAAGCGTCTGCCTTCGGCTCAGGTCATTATCCCGGGGTCCTGGGGTCTGGTTACGCATCGGGCTCCCTGCTCAGTGGAAAGCCTGCTTCTCCCTCCCCCACTCGCCCTGCTTGTGTTCCTTCTCTCGCTTTGTCTCTGTCAAATAAATAAATAAAATCTTTAAAAAAATTAAAAAAAAAAAAACACTGAGGATCACAGGAATCTCTAGGTAACACAGGAGGATAAAAGAGGGCCCAAAGCTATCTTAATACAGCCTTCCATTTTAACAATAGATACACAAGTTGTTCATTTGGGCATTTTAAGTATAACTTTAAGTATAACAAAGATTGCCCCCAAAGCAGTTAAAAATCTGGCATAATTATATAATCACTGGTGATGTTATATTTAAAAACATAAAATCCTCCAAAGTAATGCTTTGTACTATTTAATAGTATAATTTGGACCATCTAGTTATAACCAGAAAAATGTAAATGTCTCCAAATTGATATTTTGACATAAAAATATGAGTCTCTCCTACTTTTCAGTAATATACAAATTTCAGTTGAGAGTGAAACACTTGTGAAGAATTTTGGGCCAATAATTCTTGATTAAACCAATCTCTTGACAGAAGCAAAAATGTGAATTGAGAAGATACAATAAAACTCATTAATATAAAAAATAGAATTGTGAGTTTTGTAATTCAATTGTATTAGAGCCCATAGAAAGACAATAGATAGATGTATAGAATTGCAGTGTGTGGGCTGTACTAAAGAAATCATTCTAGAGGCATATGATATAAAGCTATTCAGTGAAAGGTAGACTAAAGTAAGAATCATCATGCATAGGGGCACCTGGGTGGCTCAGTCGTTAAGCGTCTGCCTTCGGCTCAGGTCATGATCCCGGGGTCCCTGGGATCTCGAGCCCCGCGTCGAGCCTCGCATCGGGCTCCCTACTCGCATCGGGCTCCCTACTCGCATCGGGCTCCCTGCTCGGTGGGAAGCCTGCTTCTCCCTCTCCCTCTCCCCCCGGCTTGTGTTCCCTCTCTCACTGTGTCTCTCTCTGTCAAGTAAATAAATAAAATCTTAAAAAAAAAAAAAAGAATCATCATGCATAAATACGTTTTACAACATCACAATGAGAGAATTTTTAAAATAACTCTTCATTTCTAAAAATTGTCAAACACGAAAGACCTGAGACAGCCTGTCAATTTGTTTTATGGAATTTGACCTTTGGTAGCATCACAGGCCATAATGAACTGGACTGACTAGTTTTGCCATTTTTTTTAAACAGCAATTAAACCTTATCATAATCTCACAAAAATCAGGAAATAATGTCCCAGGCCATACACAAGTAGATGAGTTATAAAGGACTGAAAATTATATTTTCAAAATATTTTTCTTAAATATAATAATGGTAATGGTTGTGTAGCAGTCTTTGCTTTTTATTGTTTTTACCAAATACTGAGCAGTTTCAAAAGAACATTTAAAACATATAATATACAATGAATGATAATGCAACAAACAACTGCGTACCTACCGCCTACTTCAAGAGAAAGAATATTATTCTGATACCTTCTGTGGGACCCTTTTGATTCTACCCTTTGAATTTTATATTTTGAATTTTATATAACTTTGAATTTTATATTAATCATTCCTTTCCTTTTCTTCAGAGTTTGCCACACATGTTTGTATACAACAAAATACTGGTTAATTGTGTACATTTTTCCCCCAGGTCAGTTCCTTTTTTTAGTTGAAGTATGATTAACCTACAGTGTTACATTAGTTTCAGGTGTACGATATAATAATTCAACAGTTCTAGACATTACATTGTACTCATCACAATAAATGAACTCTAAATCCCCTTTATCTACTTCATCCATCTCCCCACTCACCTCCTTTCATACATTTTTACATTTTTTAAAAAGATTTATTTATTTATTTTAGAGAGAGAGTGCGCGGGTTGGGGAGAGGTCGAGGGAGAGGGAAAGAATCTGAAGCAGACTCCCCACTGAGCACTTGATCTTATCACCCTGAGATCATGACCTGAGCTAAAATCGAGAGTAAGAAGCTTAACCAACTGAGCCACCCAGGTGCCCCCGGAACATTTTTACATTTTATATATTATAGAAATGTACGTATAATATTCTACTACTTGATTTTTTTTTTGCTCACTATTTAGATGAGACTTATACATGTTTTCTCATGTAGCTGTTACTATTTAATTTCACACTGTATTGGTTTTATCCACTCTGCTCTTGATCAACATTTGAAAAATTTCTAGGTACATGTATGAGAGAGAAAGAGATTACAAACAATATTGCTAAGAACATTCTTATACTTGCCTTCTGGTACATGTGAAAGAGCTTCTCTTGGATAAATACCTAGGAGTGAAATTGCTGGGTTATAGCAAATTTACCAGATAATGCCAGTTATTTTCCAGAGTGGTTATAGTTATATAATACATCCTTATGGTTTTGATGGCATGCTCCTTTACTGAACTATACCATATATGTGTATATATACACATAGAGAGATATACATATATATACACAGACATATAATTATATATATTACTCTTTTTAAAATATTATTTCTTTTCTGAAAATAATTTTATATGCTAGAAATCTAAATAATAGTATTAGTGAGGCTTTTTCAAAGAACCAAGAATTGTGAAAGATGTGGTTGATTGGGAATTTTTGTTATTTGTTGCCAGGAAACAAAATATTAACGAAAAAATGGGAAGAATGTTTTAGTTATGTCTTAACAGATGGAAAAGCAAATGTATTTATCTTTCACTTGCCTTCCATTACACTACCGATGTCTTCATTTCTAGGACTGAAATAGGCATTTACTCCATTCTCAATCTTGGTCTTTGGTCTTCTAAAGAAGTCCAAGGGCTGATTGCTGACATTCAAAATAATGTGTTATGCAAGAAACCAATTTCAGGGATCAAGGGAAAGCTGCTCTTCTTTAGCTATAACTCCTAAAAATCATCAGGACGGGAGTACTGGAAAAGATTTCAATGTCTTTTTGTCTCCTCCATAATTTTTTTGTACTTTTTTAAAAATTTTATTTTCTCTTGTAACAATCCTCCACTTTAAGTTGAAGAGGGTTCATTTAACTGCCCAACTGGGTATATTTGAAATATTCTAAAAGTTTAGACTTTACTTAACTAAAATCCTCTGGGTACAATACCACCAGAAGCACATGCTTCTCATTTATATCTAATAAGATTTCTTTAATCAGTGCAGGCCTATAAAAATGTGTTGTTCTTCAGAAGAAACATTTTGTAAAATGCCAAAAAAAGGTTATTTTTTAACTGCCTTTGTGTAAACATCCTACTTTTCAAAGCTTCCTAATGCTGTAAGAACTCCAAATTATTTAAATTAGAATCAAGCAAGTGATGATATTATCTTGAAAATTCCTTGAGTGGTACCCTCCCAGCTCATGTGTTCAACTGATTAATGTGTGCGCCCTGTTGATCTCTTGCACTAGGACCAGAAATCTGTAAAATCCTATCTCGCGATTAGTGGCACAGTAGCTTAGATATTTCATGACGTGTTCATTCCAGTGGGGTAGTGCATTCACTGATAATGTTTTATAAATACTAAACGAGTAACCTGAGTTATTTATAAGAAATCATTGCTATTAACCTCATGAGGAATTATTGGCATTGAATACTATGATAAGAAATATATCAGAGGTCTCTGCTAAAAATTAAACGGAGAATTGCAGAAATTTTCTAAGATATCCAAGAAAAAAATATATGGTTCCTAAATTATTTGGTCATTGTTATTGCTTTGTTGATGGAGGGCTACTCAGTGCAGAGATGCTTTCTAATCTACAATCCAATATTGCAAAGCAAACGTATCAGCCTCTAAAAAAGCAAACATCTTAAGTTAAAATAATAATGATATTAAGAGTGAATATTAATGAGGGGTGCCTGGGTGGCACAGTCAGTTAAGCGTCTGGCTCTTGGTTTCAGGTCAGGTTATGATCTCAGGGTCCTGAGATTGATCCCCAAGGCAGGCTCCACACTCTGCTAGGAGTCTGCTTGGGATTATCTCTCTCTCTCTCCCTCTCCCTCTGCCCCTCCCCACCAGGCACACACACTCTCTCTCTTTCTCTCTCTCTCAAATAAATACATAAATCTTTTTTTTTTTTTAAAGAGTGAATATTAACAAATGCTTATTATGTGTACTAAGCATTTGACATACCTTATTTCATTTAATTTGCACAAAAGCTCTATGAGGTCAGTAACAGTATTACCATGTTACAGATGAGGAAAGTGAGATTTAGAAGATTATGTAAATTATTCCAGACTAGAAAGCTATTGTGCAGCAAAGTGAGGATTCAGCTCATGCAGGCTGATACAGAAGCTTATGTCCTTAATCATACTGTGCAATTCTAAATAATAGTATGAGTTTTTTATTGGTAACTTCCTTCTCACATCTAAGAACTCTGATGGTCCAAAACCCAGGTATATACACTTAACGTGTGAATGAGATGACTACTGTGTACATTGTGCTATGCGGAGTAATACAAGGACTCATTCACAGTCCCTCTCCCCAAGAAGTTTACAGTGTAGATGGGGGGTGGGGATAAAACACATGTAATCAAAAGCAAAATGTGACAAGTGCCATATGAGACATACTGTGGTGATGTACCAAGGAAAGAAATACTTTTGGCTAGAAGGACATGAAGAGTCTTTCTTTGTAAAGCAGGTGATATGAATCTTTTGAGGGGAGTAAAAGGGAAAGTCAGGATTTTTCACAAAGCATGCCCCGCAGCCAAAAGCTCAAGGCACGTAAGGCATGACTTGTTCTCTTTCAACCTGGTTGAGCTAGGACAGCTTATGTACAAAGAAGACCTGGATGCTAGGGATGAAGAATTTGTGTTAAATTATTAGACAAAAGGGAGCCACTGAAGGTTTTGAAGTACAGAGTGACACCATTCATTCAACAGATATTTATGGGGTGTCAGTGTGTGCCAGGCACTGTGCTAGATGCTGGGGTGAGCAGGGCCGGTCCATTCCCTGCCCTCATCATACCTCTTACAGGCTGATGGCAGAGAAAGAGGCCAATTTTCATCACCAGTGACAAAGTGATGATTGTACACAGAACAGGGGCAAAAACTCTGTGTAGAAAAGAAATTTGATGCTTTGGTTTATTTTCCCTGATTTTTTTTTTTTTTCAGAAATAAACATTTTGCTTTAGAATAATTTGATATTCTATTAACATTTATTTTAAGATAGTATTAAATAATGACCTTTTTCTATTTAAAAAAAGTACATAATGAATCTGAACTTCACTGATTATGTTTACAGATCTGCAAAACATTTTCTTTTTTTTTAAACAGAAGTCTCCTGTTTGTCTTTTTTTTTTTTTTTAAGATTATTTATTTGAGAGAAAGAGAGTGGAGAGAGAGCATGAGAGGGGGGAGGGTCAGAGGGAGAAGCAGACCCCCTGCTGAGCAGGGACCCCCCCCCCCCCAACGTGGGGCTCAATCCCTGGACTCCAGGATCATGACCTGAGCCAAAGGCAGAGGCTCAACCAACTGAGCCACGCAGGCGCCCCTGTGAAACATTTTCTTGATAGTAGTTTCTAGTACAGGTGATTTACAAAATTCATCTCAATCACTATTAAAATTGCTATTTGATCATTTAAGGCCTATCATTCCATGTCAGAGCTCTGTGGGATAAATTCCAAAAAGACAAAGGCTACTTTTTACAGGTTGGTTCCTGGCACAATACAAACTGCTTCCCATAGATACCCATGTTGGCGGGATGTCTTCGGAAATTCTGAATTTGACTCTATTTACTCTCCATATAGCAAATTACAAGGTTCTATTTGAGTTGGAGAATTTTGTAGTGACCAAATAAGTATCACAAATATGGGAAAGCCAGTTTCAAAAGGGGTCCACAGGAAAGACATATAAGCTAATTGCCCAACTATAATCAATCACCTTTATGAAAACAATTTTTGTGGTAAGACCTGCTTGTATTAAAAGTTTTCATAGGCTCAGGAACATAAAACTCAGATATTTTTGAAAATGAAAAACTAAAGAAGATTACTGAATTTATTCTAGGATAATAGTGTCTCAATAGAAAATAGCAGTTTAAGGTAAGCACTGCTAAACAATCTAATCCACATGGAGACGCAAACTGATAGGTGGTGGTGAGCGAGGATTAATTAGGAATAAGAAAACAGATTGCAGCCATACTTTAAAAAGAATTTAAATATGCTGATGTTTAGTTTCCTTTAAACAGCTCCATACCTGGGTGCCTGGGTGGGTCATGATCGAGCCCGCGGCAGGCTCCCTGCTCCGCGGGAAGCCTGCTTCTCCCTCTCCCACTCCCCCTGCTTGTGTTCCCTCTCTC